>NW_027361776.1:6120000-6417500 GCF_039654945.1 Dendrobates tinctorius | reverse complement strand
TCTTGAAAATGGCGGGCGCATGCGCAGTGCGCCCGCCGGGAATCTGCTGGCTCCGGCTGGCAGATTCCATTCATTATTTTGATCACTATGATAAACGATCATAGCGATCAAAATAATAAAAATAGTACATAACCCCCCCGTTTATCACCCCCTTATATAGGCACACATAATGAAATAAAAAAAATATTTTTTTTTCAGTTTTCCATAAGGGTTAGGGTTAGGGTTAGGCTAGGGTTAGGGTTAGGCTAGGGTTAGGGTTAGGGTTAGGCTAGGGTTAGGGTTAGGCTAGGGTTAGGGTTAGGCTAGGGTTAGGGTTAGGCTAGGGTTAGGGTTAGGCTAGGGTTAGGGTTAGGCTAGGGTTAGGCTAGGGTTATGGTTAGGCTAGGGTTATGGTTAGGCTAGGGTTAGGCTAGGGTTAGGGTTAGGCTAGGGTTAGGGTTAGGCTAGGGTTAGGGTTAGGCTAGGGTTAGGTTTAGGCTAGGGTTAGGCTAGGGTTAGGGCTAGGCTAGGGTTAGGGTTGGGCTAGGGTTAAGGGTTAGGGTTGGGCTAGGGTTAGGGTTGGGCTAGGGTTAAGGGTTAGGGTTGGGCTAGGGTTAAGGGTTAGGGTTGGGCTAGGGTTAGGGCTAGGGTTGGGCTAGGGTTGGGCTAGGGTTAGGGTTAGGGCGAACTAGGATTAGGGTTAGAATTAGGATTAGGGATTAGGGTTGGGATTAGGGTTAGGGGTGTGTTGGGGTTAGGGTTGGAGCAAGAATTGAGGGGTTTCCACTATTTACCAACTTTGGGGGTCTAAAAATTGGGGTCTAAAAAATCACTTTTGTGGAAATAAAACAGACTTTTTATTTTCACGGCTCTGCGTTTATAAACTTCTGTGACGCGCTTGGGGGTTCAAAGTGCTCACCACACATCTAGATAAGTTCCTTAATGGGTCTAGTTTCCAAAATGGAGTCACTTGTGGGGGGTTTCCACTGTTTAGGCCCATCAGGGGCTCTGCAAACGCAACATGATGCCCGCAGACCATTCCATCAAAGTCTGCATTCCAAAATGGCACTCCTTCCCTTCCAAGCTCTCCCATGCACCCAAACAGTGGTTCCTCCCCACATATCAGCGTACTCAGGACAAATCGCATAATAACTGTGGGGGTATGATTTCTCCTGTTACCCTTGTAAAAATAAAAATTTGGGGGCGAAAAGATCATTTTTGTGGAAAAAAAAATGGATTTCTTATTTTCACGGCTCTACGTTATAAACTTCTGTGAAGCACTTGAAGGTTCAAAGTGCTCACCACACATCTAGATAAGTTCCTTAATGGGTCTAGTTTCCAAAATGGGGTCACTTGTTGGAGTTTTCCACTGTTTAGGCACATTAAGGGCTCTCCGAATGCAACATGGCATCCGATCTTAATTCCAGCCAATTCTGCGTTGAAAAAGTCAAACATTGCTTTCGTTCCTGTGAAGCACTTAAAGGGTTAATAAACTTCTTGAATGTGGTTTTGAGCACCTTGAGGGGTCTAGTTTTTAGAATTGTGCCACTTTTGGGTATTTTCTGTCATGTACACCCCTCAAAATGACTTTAAATATAAATATAAAAAAAATGGCTTTGTAAATTTTGTTGTAAAAATGAGAAATCGCTGGTCAACTTTTAACCCTTATAACTTCCTAACAAAAAAAAATTTTGCTTCCAAAATTGTGCTGATGTAAAGTAGACATGTGGGAAATGTTATTTATTAAGAAATTTATCTGACACATCTCTCTGATTTAAGGACATAAAAATTTAAAGTTTTAAAATTGCAAAATTTTAAAATTTTTTGCCATATTTCTGTTTTTTTCATAAATAAACACAAGACTTATCGAATAAATTTTACCACTAACATGAAGTACAATATGTCACGAAAAAACAATCTCAGAATCAGCAGGATCCATTAAAGCGTTCCAGAGTTATAACCTCATAAAGGGACAGTGGTCAGAATTGTAAAAATTGGCCTGGTCATTAAGCTGCAAACTGGCTCTGTCGCTAAGGGGTTAATCAATCTGTCACCCTGACTTCTGCTCTTTCTATACGCAAAAATTGTATTTTTTTTAAATTCCTCTACTTGTGGACACCCCTTGTTCAGAATCGGCCGATGGTTCATTATGCCTTTGGATATTTGTGGACTTTCCTCACAGAAATTACTCACAAATGTAATTCTACTCGTGTTATCCCATTTTTTTCCCTTCAAACAAATCTCTCCTTTCCACCTTATCCAGTCTCCTTTTCTGTTTAGCCAATATACTTTTGGGGTACCCCCTCTGTACAAATTTTTTACTCATGTTGTCGATTGTCTCTGTTAGTTTTTCCTCTTTGCTAACTATTCTCTTGGCACGTAAATATTGGCTATATGGAATCGCATCCAGCATTTTTTGTGGGTGATGACTAGAATAATTGAGGAGGTTGTTTCGATCGGTCTTCTTACAAAAATTTTTTATTTTTTTTGTCTTTTTGTTTTTTTTATTTCATTAACTCGGTTGTTTGGACACTGCTGAATAGGTTTTGCACCAATTGTATAATCTTGGTAGTGCTGCCCTTTTTTATATATATATATATATATATATATATATATATATATATATATAAATATATACTGTATATTTATATATACTGTATATATATATATATATACTGTGTATATATAGTATATACATATATATATAGTATATATACTGTATATATATTCAGGGAATTGCATTGAGGAAACCACAACTGAGAAGTCAGAGGTATCCCGTCTAATAGCCAGGAAGCCTTCTTAAAAAAGCAATGACAGTAATTGGACAGATATCAAGAGAAAGAAACAGCATTTCATTCAGTTCAGAGGCTCCTACACATATGCCTATTATCAGATTTTTTTTTTCCTATCAAAGGCAAAAGGAAAAAGCTGAAAGCCTGTGCACTCTGTAATCAGCAATAAGAGAGGGCGCCGCAGACATATGTCAACCTGAGATCACACTAAATACACCTTTGGATATAGAAAAACTACCTTCTTGTGCTTTCAAGCAAAGGAGCAGAGAATTTGCTAAGGAAAAATATCACCATGTGCAAATAATATGACATGGCTTGAAAACAAATTTCAAGATTTTTTTTACCTTTATTATAAATGGCTTTGAGGCATCATCAGGCAGAGTATATATTAATGCCTTGTAACGAAATGCCTTATAACTAGAGATGGGCAAAATTCAAATTTGTCAGATTTTCTTTTGAAATTCAATTTGTAGAGAAGTTAATCTTTGCAAATTGAATGTCCCTAATTATTCTTTGTCGTTTCTTCAGACCTCAGGACATAATAAGGGTAATATGTAAAATGAATACTTCTACGTACCTTATCGGTCACCTCTCTTGTTCCTTCGCTCCTCGCTGTCACTTGTCCAGTCATCATCACAGCTTCTTATCACCTCATGAGAAATTAACTCTGCACAAGAGTAAGTATGGTCACTACATGAAGTGACCCAGAGATGCAACACTTGTGTCGGACTGGACAGGTATGTTAACTTTTTTTTTTTTTTTTACTTTTGTTAGCCTTTTCAGCAAAATTGCAGCCCATGGCCACCATGTTGATAAATCTTTCCAGTAGCGAATTCCAAAAAATCTGCATTTTGGCAAATGTGGACTATTGTAATATTCGAGTAGAATGAAATTCTACTCCAATATATTTGCTCATCTTTACTTGCAATCTATTTTATTCTGTTAGCATTATCTAATAAATGCTATCCTTGCTAGGGTACCAGTCAAAAGTTTGGGCACACCTGTTCATTCAGTGGTTTTCCTTATTTCTACTTGAATATGTGCATAGTACATTCAGATTAGAGGCAGAAATACCACATAGCAATATACAGTATATAGCAACAGCAAGTAAACAAAAATGTGTGAAACAAACCAGACTCAAAACAAGCTTCATCCCTCTCCTTCTTGGTCATATTGCCCTTCCACAGTCTGGTGTTGTGTTTTGAGTCATTGTCCTGCTGTAACATTGTTGGCAGCGGATTATTCAGGATATCCTCCAACCATGTGACAACAGAGCTTATTTATTCAGGAACAAACAGGAACAAATTTGATAAGCTTAATAGATCGAAAATAAATAATTTGTGTGTCTCTATCTGTGCAGCATTTACAACAAGCTGCTTCTCTCATACACAGACACAGGGAAACAGGAAATACAGTCACATGCTATCCCTGTGTGAATCTCAGGGAGTTTTTTTTCTAACTTTATAAACAGCATACAAATCAACAACTAAACACTCATAGACAGGAATGGAGTTGTTGCACCAAACATATTCCAACAAACACAAATCATGATCTCAATGAGCAAACCAGATGGGATATCATGTCATTGTAGAATGATGTGGTAAATGCCAGGTAAGTGTGCCTTGAATTTGAAATAACTCACCAATAGTGTGACCAGCAAAAAAACTCACATCATCACACATCCTCTATAATGCAATAAACAAAACTCTCAAACTTTTCGACATCTCACATAGACGTGGATGGTGGGTGTAAAAAATTTTGAACTTTGACTTATTAAACACATTTTCATTTCTATAATGTCCAGTCTTGGTGTTGGTTGGCCCAGACAAGTCTCTTCCTCTTGGAGCAAAGAAAATACCCTTGAAATACATAGTAGTTGATTCATGCTGTGCCAGTGCACATTAGACCCCAGAATTGTAAACAGTAGGACGACTCAAAAAACTGAGAGAAAAAAGAGGACCCTGAGTCCAGAGCTACAAACAAAGTGAAAAACTTTATTGAGGCAACAATAGGGAAAGGACAATAGATGAAGGAGTTAAAAATGTATAGTACACAAACAAGTGTTAAGAGATAGCCAGACACAAACAAAAATCCTGTGCAGCAATAACAAATTACTACAATGGGTGAATAGAGTAGCTGGCATTGTACACTAAACACAGGGCAAGACACATGTTCAAAGAGTAAAAAAGAGTCACTCTAATACATGATAACAGTCATAATGAGAGGAGTGTTATAACACTCCCAGTAATACAAAGAGATCAATCAAAGAGAGACAATATTGCACATTTGCCCAGTTGAGAGATTATAGAGGTCAAAACATACCCATTAGACAGTCTCAGGAAAGTGCTGGCATCCAGGAGAAACCCCAATGCGCATTTCACGGTAAAACCGCTTCCTCAGGGGGCGTGGCTTAACAGATTACACTGCCCAGTCAAATACCTGGTTGTCCAAGGTCACATGGGTGTAGGGAGCCAACCGCAGCCAAATTGGCTGCATCTGCGCTGTGGAACAGAGGCCATACCTCCACCCCCACTGATCCAGCAGAAAGTGACACTGCAGTGGGGACGGCTGGTACCTAGCACATCTCCCAACAACAGGGCACGCCTGAGTGAAGCAGGGAAGGGGGGGAAGGGAGGGAGTCACAGACCAGAGCACTAGGTAAAAGGCAAGGAGAAATACTCCTTGAATAAAAATGCGGGGACAATGGGAGGAAGGAATCTTGCTGATAGTAAATAATAATTGAAACTAATTCACAAACAGCTAGATCAGACATACCATTAGGAGAAAAAGGGGGAGACAACCAATATACTAATATGACATATCAGAGGCAATGCATTATAAATCATACATCATATATGTAATCTAGCTGATGTTGCATATATATATAACTACAAACTTCAAGGAACACTTACACCCCACATGTACAATATGTATAAATGCATCCATGAAAAAATATATAAACAAAATAACAAAAAATATTTTAAATAGTTATATTTCAAGTATGATACAGCCAAAGGATAAATGTATCTCTGGAAGTTCCATCTTCTTCTTGGCTGCTGTGCAAAACCTCGATATTTCTCCAGAAAAGGATTCCGTGACAGCTGGACAATGAGGAAACAAAACTCCAAATAGCAAAGTTCACAGGTAAATGATTAAGGGCAAGAAAAATAGAAAGAAAACATTAAAATCATATAATATGTACAATAAAAACAAGGAATGGATATAAAAAGGTGGAATTTTTTTGGGGGAAAAAATGCAGAGAAGCAGGAAAAAAGGCCAAAAAGAATCTCATAAGAAAGACGCAAAGCCCAGGGGTCATAGTACCAAGGATGGTTATCCATCTACTCTCATTCTGGGCAAGGAGGCGTCTGATGTCGCCACCCCTGATCCCAGTCTGAATGTGCTGGATACCTCTCACCATGAAAGTTTTTGGATTACAGTCATGATGGGATTTATAGTGTCTCGGAATCGTTTTTAATTGGGATATATCCTGTACATCTGCCGCCGCCATAATGTCACGGACATGTTCTCTAATTTGCACCTTTAACTGGCGAGATGTCAAGCCAATATATATTTTTGGACATCCACAGGTGGTATAGTAAACCACCTGGGTAGTATTACATGTAATATACTGGCGAATAGAGAAAATGCGTGTTCCGTCCGCTGACTGAAAAGAGGATGTCCGCAGGACATTCCTACAGGCGATACAGTGTCCACAGGGAAAACACCCCTGTGGCGGTCCACGAGAATCAAAGAAGTTCTTTCTTTGGGGAACATAGTGGGAATGTGCTAGTATGTCCCCCAGATTGTGACTCCTCCGATATGTCATCACTGGGCGCCTTGACACAGATCCTTTCAAACTGGGTTCAGATTGTAGAATATCCCATTGTTTCTCGAGACATTGTCTCATCGTGTCCCACTCACCATTGAAAGTTGAAACAAATCTTACTGTGTCACATGATTCTTTTTTCTTTGATGAAGGTTTTAGAAGAGTAGACCGTGCTGATTTTTTCCGCTCTGTTATAACCCCTTTTTATACTCCGATGGCTGTAACCCCTTACGAGGAATCTTTCTTTAAGATCCTCAGCCTGCCGTTCAAAACTAATATCAGAAGAGCAGATGCGCCGCATGCGCAGAAATTGTCCAATTGGGATGGCCCTTATTGTGGAATAAGGATGACAAGACCGTGCATGTAGCAGTGAATTAACGGAGGTGGGCTTCCTATAGACATCTGTCTGCAAGTGTAAGTGGGAGTCCACAACAATTTTGATGTCAAGGAAGTCCACCTCCGCTTGGCTGCAATTATAAGTAATTTTGATGTTGAACCTATTCGAATTCAACTCATCCATGAAACATTGGAGTTGATGTTGTGACTCCTCCAAGAGGATGAACACATCATCTATATAGCGAAGCCAGCACTGCACATTGTCCGCGGCCTGAGCGCCCTCCCCCCAAAAAAATCTCCCTCTCCCAGAAGCCCAGGAATAGACCCGCGAAAGAAGGCGCACAGGCCGCGCCCATGGCAGTGCCGCATCGCTGAAGATAAAATGTTTCTTTAAAAATAAAAAAATTATGGGTCAGAATATACTCCAACAGCTCCAAAATCAAATCACACAAAGGGCAATCCCAATTGCTGCCCCTCAAGAAAAAACGACAGGCTTCGAGACCATCATGGTGACGTATGCACGTGTATAGAGACTCTATATCGGCTGTAACAAGTAGCATATCTGGTTCAAGAAACATCCCATCAATCCTAACCAGGACGTCCATCGTGTCACGGGCAAAGGAGGGCAGTGCTTCTACCAAAGGTTTGAGGTAATAATCAATAAATTTGCAAACTGGTTCACACAGCCCTCCAATCCCCGACACGATTGGGCGTCCTGGTGGATCTAAGGGATTTTTATGAATGTTGGGTAAGAAGTAGATGGTGGGGATTTTCGGAAATTTTGTCAGTAACCCATCATAAACTTTTTTAGGGATAATGCCCTTATCCAACGCCACAGAGAGGATTTCTGCCAGGTCAGCTGAGAAGTCTTTCACAGGATTATGATCTAGTCTAGAATAGGTTCTCCCATCCCTCACCTGTCTAAAGGCCTCCTTTTCATACATGGCACTGGGCCATATTACTATGTTCCCCCCCTTGTCCGCTGATTTAATCACTATGTCTTGATAAGACCGTAATTCATTCAAAGCTATACGTTGTTTAGCAGTCAAGTTGTCAGATCTCCGCCTAGTGGAGATCTTTTTAAAATCTTCGACAACTAACCTAGTGAATATATCCACTGATGGACAAAGGGACAAGGGGGGGAACCTAGTGAAGCGGGCAAGACAGATGAAGTCTCTTCCTCTTGTTTGCAGTCCTCAGTATTGGCTTCTTTCCATCAATTAAACCATAAAGGCCTGCTCCTTGCAATCTCCTTTGCACAGTTAATGTTAAGGTTAGTGATGAGCGAATTTGTTCAGAAAACAATCGCCAAACATAAATTTGGCACGAATATGGCACATTGGGATTCATCATCGGAAACACAAGCAAAATTTTTTAAAATCGGTAACATTCGGTAAAAGTGTGGGAAAATAGTTGCGTTGCCACAAAAATATTTCAGCACTTTAGCAACGATAATTATTAGCGTTTGGCGTGTGTTTGATTAGGAGAGGGGGTTTGCAGGGGGTGAAAATACCTGCTGTATTCCACCTTTACATTTAGTGCTGTCGTGATATGAACCTGTCTGCGGACCTAATGCGCATTAAAAAAAGGTCTAATTTTTTCTGTTGCTGAATGTGATACAGCCCACCATATCCCACATTCTCATTTTGTGGCGGTGATATGAAGCTGTCTGAAGACCTCCAGCACATTTAAATATTTATTTTTTTCTGTTGATAAATGTGATACAAAACATTTCGGTCCATGCAAAAGACCTTCATCAGTTGCGTACTGAGGGTTATGATACATATACAATGGCCAACCACAGGATAGGTGAATGCCAAGAGGCTATATTGTAGTCATGTATATTTAGGTAACAGGAGGGTAGATGCAGCCTTGGGTATAGCTGCTGACACGGTTTATAGCTGCTGACACGTGTTTTTGGCTCCCATTGAGCTGAATGGCGTTCGGTTATGTTCGGCGAATATTCGACAAGTTTATCGGTGAATATTACAAATTCGGCGAATGTAATCCGAACTAAACTTTGAAATATTCGCTCATCTCTAGTTAAAATATGTCTGCTGCTTGGGGTGCTGTCAATTTGCAAGGGCAGTCCTCAGGAGTGCTAGTTTCATCATAATGATTGGTTTTCATGACTGAACTTTCATATTCTAATTTAAGGACAAATTTTTCTCTTTACTTAGTTGAGTGATTTTTACTATATTCTGGCTATAAAAAGTTGTGGTTTAAGGCTAAGTACTGTATGGAACTGTGCACCATCAATGCCTCTACAAAACCCACCAGATGGTCACAAACACTTTCTGAAGATTGGCGATTCCAAAAATGAAGTTGACAAGACTTACATGTTCTGTGGAAGCCATTTTAGGTGACTAGCTGATGAATTTCCTTGAAGAAATGTCAAGAATAGTTGTCTTCAGAGTAAAAGTGCATTACTTTGAAGAATCTAAGGTTCAACACACAATCAGCTTGTTTCAAATCCGTTTCTTTACTCTGTTTCCATATGAGTCTCTATGTGGTTTTGCTGCCTCTAGTTTCAATATACAATATGTGTATTTCAATAAGAATAAGGAAAACCATTCTATGAACAGGTGTGACCAGTACTATAGGTTTAGCAAGATTATAAAAATTTACCACCCAGTTTAGTCATACCTTCCAACTTGTATTCTGCTTGTTTCACTGTGTACTTCCTTCATTTAGCAGTTTTTTTTAATTTGTATTAGCTTGAATCAAATACATAAGCTAAACTCTAGGCATTACACTATCTACCCCTAAACACAAAACACCAATCTAAGCATTATACCATTATTTCTACACATCCATCAACTTAAGTGGAACCTGTCATGCCATTTCAAGCATCTAAACTGTCCCCAGTGCCTTGTAATGTTGTCCAAAAAGCAATTTATATAGTTATATGGTACTTGCTCTTTTAGTCATGGGGTGTACTTCATTTTCTGTTCAGTCACAGGCATCGCCGCACAATCAAGTTGATTGATTTCCCTGGTTGTGCTGATGTCACTGGAATCTTGTGCTTTGAACTGCACTTGCGCAATGTCGAGCGGGCAACCGCACTTGCACAGTGTCGAGTGGGGAGCCATGCGCCACGGCGCATGCTCAGTTCCTCGACTGAAACTGCACAAGCGCAGCCGGCTCCAAGCCGCACTTTGCACAAGTGTGGCTTCCCACACGAACACTGCACAAGCGTGGATCCAAGCACTATACTGAGCAAGAGAGATATTTCTGTGATGTCGGTGCAGCCATGGAGATTTATTATTATTATTATACATTTATATAGCGCCATTTATTCCATGGCGCTTTACATGTGAAAAGGGGAAATATAGACAAGTATGATAAACATGTGTAAGACAAGGGACACACAAGTACATAAGGAGAGGGGACTCTGCCCGCGAGGGCTCACAGTCTACAGGGATGGGATACAGTAGGAGAGGGTAGAGCAGGTCATGCGGTGGTTCAGTAGACTGAGGATCTTTGCAGGCTTTAGGCTTGTCGGAACAGGTGGGTCTTCAGGTTCTTCTTGAAGGTTTCCATTGATGGTGAGAGTCTGATGTGTTGCGGCAGAGAGTTCCAGAGTATGGGGGAAGCATGGGAGAAGTCTTGTATGCGGTTGTGGGAAGAAGAGATAAGGGGGAATAGAGAAGGAAATCTTGAGATGATTGAATGTTGCGTACAGGTAGGTACCTAGGGACCATGTCACAGATGTATGGAGAAGACAGGTTGTGAATGACGTTCCATGTCATGGTTAGGGTTTTGAATTGGAGCCTCTGGGCAATAGGAAGCCAGTAAAGGGCCTGGCATAGGGAGGAGGCTGGTGAATAGCGGGGAGACAGGTAGATTAGTCGGGCAACAGAGTGTAGGATGGACTGGAGTGGTGCCAGAGTGCTAGAGGGGAGGCCAGAGAGTAGGAGGTTGCAGTAGTCGAGGCGGGAGATAAGAGCATGCACTAGTGTTTTTGTGGTTTCGTGGTTGAAGAATGAGCGGATCCGGGAAATATTTTTGAGTTTGAGGCGGCAGGAGGAGGCGAGGGATTGGATATGTGGTTCGAAAGAGAGCGCTGAGTCGAGGATCACCCCAAGGCACCGAGCGTGCGGGACTGAGGAAAGAGAGCAGCCATTGACATTGATGGATAAGTCTGGTGGAGGGGTAGAGTGAGATGGGGGAAAGATGATGAATTCTGTTTTGTCCATGTTCAGTTTGAGAAAGCGAGCAGAGAAGAAGGCTGAGATAGCAGACAGACATTGTGGGATTTCAGTCAGTAAGGAGGCGAGGTTGGGTCCAGATAGGTAGATCTGCGTGCCATCGGCATAGAGGTGATACTGCAAACCGTGAGATTCTATGAGCTGTCCCAAGCCGAAGGTGTAGATGGAGAATAGTAGGGGTCCTAGGACAGAGCCTGGAGGAACACCGACAGACAGGGGACGAGGTGAGGAGGTGGTGTGTGAGAGGGAGACACTAAATGTTCGGTCTGTTAGGTATTATGAGATCCAGGATAGGGCAAAGTCTGTGATGCCAAGAGATGAGAGAGTCTGTAGCAGGAGGGAATGGTCTACGGTGTCGAAGGCAGAGGACAGGTCCAGGAGAAGGAGGACAGAGTAGTGTTGCTTGCTCTTGGCGGTTAATAAGTCGGTAGTGACTTTAGTTAGGGCAGTTTCAGTTGAGTGATGAGGTCGGAAGCCAGATTGTAACCGGTCAAAGAGGGAACAGGAGGAGAGGTGGGAGGACAGTTCAAGATATACATCCTGTTCCAGTAGTTTTGAGGCATAAGGGAGAAGAGATATCGAGCGATAGTTAGACACAGAGGATGGGTCAAGGGAGGGCTTTTTGAGGATGGGTGTGATTGAGGCATGTTTGAAGGATGAGGGAAAGACACCACTTGTAAGTGAAAGGTTGAAGAGGTGTGTTAGAGATGGGATGAAGACTGTGGCCAAGTTAGGGATGAGGTGAGACGGGAGTGGGTTGAGGGCACAAGTGGTGAGGTGTGATCTTGACAGAAGGGTGGAGAGCTGATCTTCTGTCATGGTGGAGAAGCTGGCTTTTTCAGAACAGGGCTGAGCTGCTAAGAGGGGCATTGGGGGCTGCGGGCAAAAGTTGAGGCTGATCATGTCAATCTTCAGCTTAAAGAAGGTGGCAAAGTCTTCAGCAGAAATGAGAGGAGGGGAGGAGGTGCTGTGGGACGGAGTAGAGAATTGAATGTGTTGAAGACCTGTTTAGGGTTGTGAGACAGGGAGGATATGAGAGATGCAAAGTAAGTTTGTTTTGCGGCAGAGAGCATGGACTTAAAGCTGGCAAGGGACTGCTTGTATGCGCTGAAGTGCTCAGTAGAATGAGTTCTCTTCCATCTCCGCTCAGCGGCCCTGGAAACCCGTCTCAGTTCTTTGGTCAGGCTGGTCAGCCAGGGCTGCCTGTTGATTGCTCGAGTTTTGCTCTGCGTGAGGGGGGCAGCCGAATCAAGTGTTGCTGTTATTGTGGTGTTATAAAAAGTGGCAGCAGCATCTGTGTCATGAAGGGAAGCTATGTCTGTAAGAGGGAGAAGGGACTCATAAAGTTATTGTAAATTGAGGTGTTTGAGATTCCTGTGAGGGTGCGCGAGTTTATGGAGCGGGGGTTGTGAAGTAGGAGAGGAGAGGGAGGAGAATGTCAGTAGGTTGTGGTCAAATAGGTGGAGGGATGAGTTATTGAGATTAGTGAGGGAACAGAGACAGGTGAAGATAAGGTCCAGTGTGTGACCATCTTTGTGAGTGGCTGCAGAGGACCATTGAGTGAGGCCAAGGGAAGCCGTGAGCGATAGAAATTTGAGGCAGCCGGGGTGGAAGTGTCAATGGGGATGTTGAAGTCTCCCATGATGATGGTGGGGATGTCAGCAGAAAGGAAATGGAGTATCCAAGTGGTGAAGTGGTCAAAAAAGGTGGAGATGGCTAGTTCTGGGGGGCGGTAGATGACAGCCAGTTGGAGATTGGAGGGGGAATAGATGCAGACGGAGTGAACCTCGAACAAGGGAAGAGTAGCGGAGGGTGGCAGAAGAATTGATGTAAAGGAGAGGGTATCATACAGGAGCAAGACAACTCCTCCACCACATTTGTTGCTGGGGCGAGGGGTGTGAGAGAGATGGAATCCACCATAGGAGAGTGCAGCTGGAGAGGCTGTGTCAGAGGGAGTGAGCCAGGTTTCAGTGATGGCATCGAAGGAGAGTTTGTTGGTGATAAAGAGGTCATGGATAATGATAGCTTGTTGCAGACAGAGCGTGCGTTCCATAGGGCTCCAGGTAAGGGGGTTGGGGGAATGGGGGCTGGATGAATGGGTATGAGGTTATCATGGTTGTGAAGACATATAGAGGATCGTGGCAGGGTGACAGAAGTGAGTGTAGGGATGTGTTGAGGAGGGCCAGGATTTGGGGATACATCGCCAGCAATGAGGAGTAGTAGACAGAGCATTAGAAGGTGGGAGCAGGATAGGACATGATGTGGCCGTGTGTCTGGAGAAAAAGGATTGTATATGGAGGAACAGTTGTGACAAAGAAGTGAGATGGCTGGGAAGGATGGAGGGAGAAATGACAAGTTCCTTACTGGGTGGAGGGATTGCAGGAGTTAGGGAGAAATAGAGTAGTATGGGGGTGATAGTAAAAAGAAGGTGAAACATTGTTGTGGTGTTATAGTCCGTTACCTTACAGTCAATTCCAGTCCAATTCTAGTCTAATTCAGAGTATTGTACTTAGAAATCTGTAGTTTGAAATATGGATTTTGAAATAGATGGAGCCGACTACGTCTGGAGCAGACCCATGGTGCTGAATATATGTGCAGCTAAAGACAATCAGGTGTGAGTGAAAGTGGGGTGTGACTGCCCAGGCCAAATGCACAGAGTTAAGCAGAGGTCATAAAATGGGGAAGGGGTTATACAATCAACTTGATTGGACATTGACACCCGTGACTGAAATAAAAAATAAGCACATTGCTATGACTAAATGAGCATTTACCATATATTTGCCTTAATATTCGTGGATATTACCCACGCTGCTGCATAAAGGATTGTCCAGGCATATTGAAGATACGAATGGTGGTTTTTATTCTCAAACGCATTTCAAAGTCACTAGAACTTCTTCTTCAGGAGTTGGTATCTTCCCCTGAAGAAGAAGTCCTTTATGCAGCAGTGTGGGTAATATCCACAAATCTTCCCATTTGAGAAGGAGGAAATAGTTTGTGACAATGGTGAAGTACCTAGCCAATTGTACCAGCGTCCTCCGTGATTACTCTGTTCAGTACAGCTTTTGGGTATCCAAGCTGGACAAATATCATGGCCTGTCCCTTTACATCTTGGAGGTTCCGGGCTGCCCAGCCGCTAGCATTTTGTCAGAGCGTGTTTTTAGTGCCTCCGGGGGCATAATAATTGATAAGCATATCCACCTGTCAACTGAAAATGCTGACAGTTTGGCTCATATCAAAATGAACATGCCTGGATTGGCCCAGACTTCTCAACCCCACTGGATGACAGCAGTGGATCATAAAGCCAATTCAAATGTAGGATCATCAGGCGGCCCTCACTCTAAATTTTTAAAGGGTCATCACAAGACCTTCGCCTTTAATTTTTCCAGGGTGTGTATGAGGCTGTCCTTCATAATTTATTTTTCCCTTAATAATTAAGACCTTCACTTGAAAACCGCATTCTGTGTTTTCTAGTGTTATGTTTGTCTAACATCTAAATTTGTTTGGGGATCTGAAACATTTAAGTGTGACAAACATGCAAAAGATCAGGAAATCAGGAAGGGTGCACACTTTTTCACGCAACTGTATGTATACCACCCATGGTTAAATATTTTTCAGCCCTTGAACTTAGTGCATAGGCTTTACCAGTCTACTAGTACCACTTCTTAAAAATTGGAAACAAACGTTTTTCTGAGGCCACCCTCTACGTGTCTTCTAAGGTGTATTGCAGTCCCTCCTTCAAATTTTTGGCAGCCCTTGCACTTAGTGCATAGGCTTTATGAGTGTAGGAGTCCCACTACCTAACAATTTTAACAAAATGTGTATGATGCCCTCCTCTATGTTTAATACAAGGTCTATCGCAGTACCTTTTCCTTCTAAATTATGTCAGTCTTTGCATTATCCACATAGACTTTGTGAGTTTCAGAGTCTATCCTTCATAAATTAAACAGGGTCTGTCTGACCATGTCACACACACAACATGTCCAGACAGATAAGGTCGTAAAATATTAAAATTACATTTACCGGTTACTACTGGTGGGTGCAGTTTCATTTCCCTCTATGCTATGTCATCTACTGTAGTTAGAGGCGACAGGGAAATATGGTGAGAGATGGCCCGGCTACTAAGGGGTGAAGAAGGCATTTTTTTTCTCTTTTTAATTTTGCCTTATATATACAAGTCATTATACAAGAAAGAATGTTTCCTAACATTTTTTTTTATGTAAAATCCATTTTATCTTCAATTTTGTATGTTTATCGGTCAACAACCTGGGAGTCAGAGATGCATCCAGGTGTCTTCCACTTGGTGTTCCCATTCCATTTGAGCGCTGTTTCCATCCACTTCAGTGATTTCCCTGTCCTCTTGTTAGGGTGCTCCATAAAAATGCTTGAGTTTCCCATTGACTTCCAGCATACTCGTTACTTAGATTGAACCCATCTATCGCGCTCAATTCCAGTACTGAGCACAAGAGCATTTTAGTGCTCGATCATCACTAGTAATTTGTACACTTTTTTCCTAAATCAGCAGTGCATGGAAATATAAGGAACTTTGTAATATAGGTTATTATTTAAGATGTTTTTCCCCCTCTTATCAATTTTGTTTTCCCATGCGATGATCATTCACTTTCAAAAATAGCTCAAATCTGTCCAAAGTTCTTTCTTCACTATGGAGACAAAGTCAGTGTACACAAGAAGAAGCTGCTAAGATTTTTAATGACTAGAACATGAGCAGGGAAAACTGCTAAAAATGCAGAAATAAGGCTGGTTTCACACTTGCGTTTTTTTTCGCGGTATTTTAGCGCTAAATAGCGCATACGTTTTTTTTTCTTATACTTTGCATGGGATGCGCTTATGTGCGCATACACATGCGTTTGTACGCGTTTTTCCGCGCATGCGTTTTTTTGCGGTATGCGCTCGGGCGCACAAAATGCAACCTGTTGCATTTTTTGGTGCATCCGACTTGCCTCAAAAAAACGCATGCGCGCGCAATGCGTTTTTTTACAGCAAGACACCCATTATAGTCTATGGGTGCGCATATGTGCGCATTGGCATGCTTATGTATGCGTTTTTTTGCACATGCGTTTTTTTTTTGTTAACCATGGAATTTAGGGGTTTGGGTTAGAGTCAGGGTTAGTTAAGGGGGTTTAGGGTTAGGGTTAGGGTCAGGGTCAGGGTTAGGGTTAGGTTTAGGGTCAGGGTTAGTTAGGGTTTAGGGTTTGGGTTAGGGTTAAGTATGGTGTGGTTAAGGGTTAGGGTCAGGGTTAGGGTTAGGGTTAGGGTCAGGGTTAGGGTTAGGTTTAGGGTCAGGGTTAGGGTTAGGGTTAGTTAGGGTTTAGGGTTTGGGTTAGGGTTAAGTATGGTTTGGTTAAGGGTTAGGGTCAGGGTTAGGGTTAGGGTTAGGGTCAGGGTTAGGGTTAGGGTTAGGGTTAGGTTTAGGGTCAGGGTTAGGGTCAGGGTTAGGGTTAGTTAGGGTTTAGGGTTTGGGTTAGGGTTAAGTATGGTTTGGTTAAGGGTTAGGGTCAGGGTTAGGGTTAGGGTTAGGTTTAGGGTCAGGGTTAGGGTTAGTTAGGGTTTAGGGTTTGGGTTAGGGTTAAGTATGGTTTGGTTAAGGGTTAGGGTCAGGGTTAGGGTTAGGGTCAGGGTTAGGGTTAGGGTTAGGGTCAGGGTTAGGGTTAGTAAAGTCATGGTTTGGGTTAGTGTGAGGGGCCACCTAATGTTTGGAAAAAACGCAAACGCGGTAAAAACGCACTAAAAACGCATACAAACGCATAAAAACGCTGCGTTTTTTTCATGCATGCTCATAAAAATGCTTGAAAAAACCGCAGCAGTTGTATGCTTTTGTATGCGTTTTTTCAATGCGTTTTTTTGCGGGAAAAACGCGCTGCAAAATAAAGCAAGTGTGAAACCAGCCTAAGTTTATTCCTACTGCACCAACATAAAACAGCTTATCATGTAAAGTTACCAGAAGGTGCAGCTACATGTTAAAAAGGTACTTACAATAATAAGAATGGGGAAAGCAAACCAAGCCGTCAGGAAAAATCAATCAAATAGTAATATTAAACCTGAGGCTACAAAAATATTTTTTGAAATTGCAAGTTTATTTTTTTAATCAAATCGAAGGCTTAGGGGTGATCTTATTACAATGTATAAATATATGCGGGGACAATACAAAGACCTTTCTAATGATCGTTTTACTCTTTGTGACGGGGACAAGGGGGCATCCTCTACGTCTGGAGGACATATGATGCTGTAATGAGTGATTCCCTACTAAAATTTAAGAAGGGACTGGATGCCTTTCTTGAAAAGTATAATATTACAGGGTATATACACTAGTTTCCTTAATATTGCGTTGATCCAGGGAGCTAGTCTGATTGCCGTATGTGGAATCGGGAAGGAATTTTTTTCCCCAATGTGAAGCTTACTGTTTGCCACATGGGTTTTTTTTGCCTTCCTCTGGATCAACATGTTAGGGCAAGTTAGGATAGGATATGGGCTGAACTAGATGGACTTAAAGTCTTCCTTCAACCTTAATTACTATGTTACTATGTTAATGCAGCTAGGCTCTTTTCCAATTTTTTTAATTCCTTCTAGAATCAGTGTAGTTAGGTTATTGATTGGCAAGGCCTATTTCTAACTTATATAACCAGTCTATGTTTTCAAACAGGAAAGATACTGTATATATCTTTGTACCGTGTTAGTCAGTAGATAGAAAAATATTTAGAATTGATTGTCCTCAAAGGTATCAACCACTGAGGACTCTCAATTCTAAATGTTTTCAAACATACATTTAATTTTCATTTTTTGTTTCAACCCATATAAATAGAAAACCTAGTAACCTTACCAATCTTCATATGTTTTTCTTTTAAGATTCTGTTCAGGATTGCCCCAGAAATTGTGATGGAAATGGTGAATGTGTTTCAGGAGTCTGCCATTGCTTTCCAGGATTCCATGGAGCAGACTGCGCAAAAGGTACCGTTACATTATAAATGGATATTTTTCTTTTTATCAAAGTTTCTAGATTTACAAGTTTACATATCAGTTATCTTCCTTTTATGAAACAATATGTTCTCCAATTCAAAGGGAATCTGTCACCAGGTTTTTGCTACCACATCTGAGAGCAGCATAATGTAAAGGCAGAGACCCTGGTTTCAGCAATATATCACTTAAGGCTGCATGTTGCATTTTTTTAATGAAATCACTGATTTATCTTCTGCAGATCTATCAGTTCTCTGAATGCTGAGCTTTGCAATTTCCTGCTCTCACCACTGATTGGCAGCTTTCTGTCTTTACACCCTGCATAGGTAGAGAGTATCAGTCTGCCCTCGAGTAGAGGAGGAGGTGTTGGTTAAGTGGGATATGATCCTAAAGTATCATAGAAAAAATGTATTCTTCGTACTCTCAAGGGTTTGATTAAGGTTGTGATTTATCATGTGGAATGAACACAAAAAAATTGTAGTATTAGGTGAGGTGCCAAGACATGAAGCAATAATGTCTTGATTTTGATTGTTGCTTCACGTCCTGACACCTCACCTAATGATTGTCCTCATAGAGCAGATAGCATAGCAACTGACATGGGACACCGAAAGCATCAGAATTTGAGAAAGATGGGATTAGTAAGGTGACTATTTCTACTTTTATCATTTAACTTTTAAAAAAATTATGGCCAACCAACCTCTTTACCATTAGATTGCAGATGACCACTATTACTGACCTTTGCTGTCATAAAATAATTTAAATAATTCACTAAGCTTTCTTTTATATTCTACAATTTATGTACAATCTTTGGTTAAATTGTTCAAGATCATTTTATTGTCCAAGTTTTATTTTGAAGTACTTAACTGAATTCTATTTATTGCAAGTCTACAAATCTAATTACATCTACGCACGCATGGTAATGGACAGCTCTTCATCTATGAGTCATGGCAGCATTCAACCAACCCTTTACAAGAAAGTATTGAACCATATCATGTCCCCATGCTTAGCATCTTCACAGCTATCCTATTATTTTATAATAGATGTGACTGAACCATTTTAACCCCTTCACCCCCAAGGGTGGTTTGCACGTTCATGACCGAGACAATTTTTACAATTCTGACCACTGTCAGTTTATGAGGTTATAACTCTGGAACGCTTCAACGGATCTAGGCGATTCTGAGGTTGTTTTCTCGTGACATATTGTACTTCACTTTAGTGGTAAAAATTTTTCGCTATAACTTGCGTTTATTTATGAAAAAAACAGAAATATGGCAAAAATTTTGAAAATTTTGCAATTTTCAAACTTTGAATTTGTATGCCCTTAAAACAGAGAAATATGTGACACAAAATAGTTACTAAATAACATTTCCCACATGTCTACTTTACATCAGCACAATTTGGGAAACAACATTCAAGAAGATTATTAACCCTTCAGGTGCTTCACAGGAGCAGAAGCAACGTGGAAGGAAAAAATGAACATTTAACTTTTTAGTCACAAAAATAATATTTTAGCAACAATTTTTTTATTTTCCCAAGGGTAACAGGAGAAATTGGACCCCAAAAGTTGTTGTCAAATTTGTCCTGAGTATGCTGATACCCAATATGTGGGGGGGAACCACTGTTTAGGCACTTGGCAGGGCTCAGAAGGGAAGGAGCCCCGTTTGACTTTTTCAACCTAAAATTGGCTGGAATTGAGATCGGACGCCATGTCACGTTTGACGAGCGTCTGATGTGCCTAAACAGTGGAAACCCCCCATAAGTGACCCCATTTTGGAAACTAGACCCCCTAAGGAACTTATCTAGATGTGTGGTGAGCACTTTGAACCCCCAAGTGTTTCACTAAAGATTATAATGCCCAGGCGTGAAAATATAAAATCCTGTTTTGTTCCCACATAAATGATCATTTAGTCCCCAATTTTTAATTTTTCCAAGAGTAACAGTAGAAATTGGACCCCAAAAGTTGTTGTCCAATTTGTCCTGAGTACCCTGATACCCCACATGTGGGAAAAAACTACTGTTTGAGCACACGTCAGGGCTCGAAAGGGAAATAATGACGTTTTGGAAAGCAGACTTTGATGGAATGGTCTGCGGGCGTCATGTTCCATTTGCAGAGCCCTTGATGTTCCTAAACAGTAGAAACCCCCCATAAGTGACCCCATTTTGGAAACTAGACCCCCTAAGGAACTTATCTAGATGTGTGGTGACCACTTTGAACCCCCAAGTGTTTCACTAAAGATTATAATGCCCAGGCGTGAAAATATAAAATCCTGTTTTGTTCCCACATAAATGATCATTTAGTCCCCAATTTTTAATTTTCCCAAGAGTAACAGGAGAAATTGGACCCCAAAAGTTGTTGTCCAATTTGTCCTGAGTACCCTGATATCCCACATGTGGGAGAAAACTACTGTTTGGGCACACGTCAGGGCTCGAAAGGGAAGTAATGACGTTTTGGAAAGCAGACTTTGATGGAATGGTCTGCGGGCGTCATGTTCCATTTGCAGAGCCCTTGATGTTCCTAAACAGTAGAAACCCTCCATAAGTGACCCCATTTTGGAAACTAGACCCCCTAAGGAACTTATCTAGATGTGTGGTGACCACTTTGAACCCCCAAGTGTTTCACTAAAGATTATAATGCCCAGGCGTGAAAATATAAAATCCTGTTTTGTTCCCACATAAATGATCATTTAGTCCCCAATTTTTAATTTTCCCAAGAGTAACAGGAGAAATTGGACCCCAAAAGTTGTTGTCCAATTTGTCCTGAGTACCCTGATACCCCACATGTGGGAGAAAACTACTGTTTGGGCACACGTCAGGGCTCGAAAGGGAAGTAATGACGTTTTGGAAAGCAGACTTTGATGGAATGGTCTGCGTGCGTCATGTTCCATTTGCAGAGCCGTTGATGTGCCTAAACAGTAGAAACCCCCCATAAGTGACCCCATTTTGGAAACTAGACCCCCTAAGGAACTTATCTAGATGTGTGGTGAGCACTTTGAACCCCCAAGTGTTTCACTAAAGATTATAATGCCCAGGCGTGAAAATATAAAATCCTGTTTTGTTCCCACATAAATGATCATTTAGTCCCCAATTTTTAATTTTTCCAAGAGTAACAGTAGAAATTGGACCCCAAAAGTTGTTGTCCAATTTGTCCTGAGTACCCTGATACCCCACATGTGGGAAAAAACTACTGTTTGAGCACACGTCAGGGCTCGAAAGGGAAGTAATGACGTTTTGGAAAGCAGACTTTGATGGAATGGTCTGCGGGCGTCATGTTCCATTTGCAGAGCCCTTGATGTTCCTAAACAGTAGAAACCCCCCATAAGTGACCCCATTTTGGAAACTAGACCCCCTAAGGAACTTATCTAGATGTGTGGTGACCACTTTGAACCCCCAAGTGTTTCACTAAAGATTATAATGCCCAGGCGTGAAAATATAAAATCCTGTTTTGTTCCCACATAAATGATCATTTAGTCCCCAATTTTTAATTTTCCCAAGAGTAACAGGAGAAATTGGACCCCAAAAGTTGTTGTCCAATTTGTCCTGAGTACCCTGATATCCCACATGTGGGAGAAAACTACTGTTTGGGCACACGTCAGGGCTCGAAAGGGAAGTAATGACGTTTTGGAAAGCAGACTTTGATGGAATGGTCTGCGGGCGTCATGTTCCATTTGCAGAGCCCTTGATGTTCCTAAACAGTAGAAACCCTCCATAAGTGACCCCATTTTGGAAACTAGACCCCCTAAGGAACTTATCTAGATGTGTGGTGACCACTTTGAACCCCCAAGTGTTTCACTAAAGATTATAATGCCCAGGCGTGAAAATATAAAATCCTGTTTTGTTCCCACATAAATGATCATTTAGTCCCCAATTTTTAATTTTCCCAAGAGTAACAGGAGAAATTGGACCCCAAAAGTTGTTGTCCAATTTGTCCTGAGTACCCTGATACCCCACATGTGGGAGAAAACTACTGTTTGGGCACACGTCAGGGCTCGAAAGGGAAGTAATGACGTTTTGGAAAGCAGACTTTGATGGAATGGTCTGCGTGCGTCATGTTCCATTTGCAGAGCCGTTGATGTTCCTAAACAGTAGAAACCCCCCATAAGTGACCCCATTTTGGAAACTAGACCCCCTAAGGAACTTATCTAGATGTGTGGTGACCACTTTGAACCCCCAAGTGTTTCACTAAAGATTATAATGCCGAGGCGTGAAATTATAAAATCCTGTTTTGTTCCCACATAAACGATCATTTAGTCCCCAATTTTTAATTTTCCCAAGAGTAACAGGAGAAATTGGACCCCAAAAGTCGTTGTCCAATTTGTCCTGGGTACTCTGGTACCCCACATGTGGGAAAAAACTGTTTAGGCACACGTTGGGGCTCGAAAGGGAAGTAGTGTTGTTTTGGAATGCAGACTTTGATGGTCTGCTGGCGTCATGTTCCATTTGCAGAGTCCCTGATGTGCCTAAACAGGAAAAAAACCCACATATGACATCATTTTGGATACTAGACCCCCAATGAACAAATCTAGATGTGCCCCCAACTAATCTAATGTAAATTAGTAGTGCATGGAGGTGTGGTACAATTTGAAGCAATCCTTCATGCACAGGCCAGGTTTTTCGGGGCAGGTGTCGCACTGGTAAATGGTGTCCCTGCGTATTCCTTTTTTGTAACACACTCGACACCTTTTTTGTGGCTTACCTTTTTTTTGGGTTGGCGGGACCACCCCCGGAAAATGCTGACCTGGGACAATATGAGCACCTTCAGTTCCTGAAGTACTGGGGCCCGCTCCTTCCTGAGCGCCAAACATCATGGCCTTAACCACTACCTCCTGGAAATGAAGGTACGACGTATCGCTGGGGCATGCACATTGTGACAGCAGGAATGCGTTGAGCATTGCCATTTGGACGATGTGCACGGCCAGCTTTTTGTACCACACCTTGGCCTTCCTCAATGCATTGTACGGTTGGAGGAGTTGATCGGAGAGATCAACTCCCCCCATTTTTTTGTTGTACCCCACTACACATGTCGGTTTGAGGACCTGTGTAGAGGTACCCCGTACAGTGCAGAGGGTACTGCCATCACCGTGTATGGTGGTCAAGAGATGAACATCTCTCTTGTCCTTGTACTTGACCACCAGCAGGTGATCGCTACATTGGGCTCTGCTCTCACCTTTTCGGAGCATCTGCCCAAGTAGCGTCTTCGGGAGGCCTCTCTGATTTTTGCGGACAGTACCGCAGACTGCGGTACGTCGCTCAGAGAGGGATTTGTAGAGTGGGATGCTGGTATTAAAGTTATCAGTGTAGAGGTGATAACCTTTATCCAGCAGTGGGTGCACCAAATCCCACACAATTTTCCCACTCACTCCCAGGAAAGGAGGACACTCAGGGGGTTCAATCCGGGTGTCCTTCCCTTCGTAAACTCTAAACTTGTGGGTGTACCCTGAGGTACTCTCACACAACTTATAGAGTTTGATTCCGTACCTGGCCCTCTTACTGGGAAGGTATTGACGGAATCGCAGCCTTCCCTTGAAGTGAACCAAGGACTCATCCACGCAGATGTCCCTTTGGGGCACGTACACTTCAGCAAACTTTTTGTTGAAGTGTTCGATGACCGGCCGAACTTTGAACAGACGGTCAAAGTTGGGGTCATCTTGTGCGGGACACTGCATTATCAGTATAATGCAGAAACTTGTGGATGGCCTCAAAACGCGTCCGGGCCATGACCATTCGGAACACTGGAGTGTTGTATAAAATATCAACACTCCAATATTGCCGAATTTCCGGCTTCTTCAGTATCCCCATATGGAGGACCAGGCACCAAAACTGCGTCATTTCAACTGCGTCTACAGGAGACCAGTTTGAAAATGTTGAACGCGGGTTTTGCTCCAAAAATTGACGAGCGTACAAATTAGTTTGCTCCACCATGAGGTTAACAAAATCCTCAGAGAAAAAGACTTTGAAAAAGTCAATTTCTGTGAGGCCGGTGGTGTCAAACTTGATTCCTGATTCTGCCACAAAATCAGGAATCAGTGGCTCGTAATTTTCGGGGAGCGAGGTCCATACGGGGAGCACTGGGTCAGCTGCGGGCATGGTGGGCGCTGCCTCATCTTCTGTCCTGGAGCGTCTGCGTGGCGGTTCCGCAGGACCCGAGGAGGAAGATGAGGAGGGGGAAGAGGAAGAAGAAGAGGATGAAGAATCCGAAAAATAAAGAAAAGTCGGATCGTCCTCCAAATCGCTATCAGTTTCGGAGGCAAGTATAGCATATGCCTCCTCCATTGTATAGCGCTGTTGGGATGAATTTGATAACATTTTTGTGTAAATATGGTGCTTGGGTGTACACTTTATTGAAAACTGTATGTGTATGTGAGGGGGGGGGAGTGATTGGTGTAAACTTTCTGTAAAGAAAAAGCTGTGGAAAAAAGTCTAAAACAGCAGGCCCTAGCTGATAAGTGTCACTTATCAAAACTAGGCTGCTGGATGTGCGCACGGGGTGGCGCAAGGGGGGGGTGGAAAAAAAAAAAAAAAGGAAGACGGCAAACTCTGATAAGTGAACTGTGTCACTTATCCAAGTTTCGCAGCTGCGGGATGTGTGTACGGAGGGGCTAAGGAAAAAAAAGCGAGCTCAAGTGTTGATCGGTGAACTGCGTCACCAATCAACGCTCGGCAGCTGCGCACGGAGGTGGCGCAAAAGTGGGGTGATGGGGGGTAAAAATAGGTGGAAGGGGGATGGGGGGATTGGGGTGGATGAAGAGAGATTGGGCAGGGATCAACAGTTAGGGTTGTAGTTAGGTGGCACAAAGGGGGGTGAAAAAAATGAAAAACGGCAGGCACAAGCTTGGATAAGTGACGTGTGTCACTTATCCAACTTTTGCGGCTGCGGGATGTGTGAACGGAAGTGGCGCAAAGGGGGCTAAGGAAAAAAAAGCGAGCGCGAGTGTTGATTGATGAACTGCGTCACCGATCAACGCTCGCCGGCTGCGCACGGAGGTGGCGCAAAAGTGGGGTGGAGGGGGGTAAAAGGGGGGTGAAGGGGGGTAAGACGGGGGGTGGAGGGGGGATGGGGGATGAAGATAGATTGGGGGGGTGAAGATAGATTGGGCAGGGGATCAGGGATCAATTAACACTTACAATTGTAGTTTTCTTTCTTCTTCTTCTTTCTTCTGCAGGGATTGTGATGCTACAAGCTGTGACACCACAATACCCAGCACAGGAGCTCTTGCTGCGTCCGACCTCTCTGCAGGAATCCTCAGCTAGAGTGAGGACCCCTGCAGACAGGTCAGACAGGTCAGAGGCAGGTCAGGGGGCAGGTCACAGAGCGGTCACATCGCTGCTGTGACCTGTCATTGGTGGGATCGAATGATTACATCGATCCCACCAATCCCTGATCTGCCTGGTGACCATGGCATCTGCCTAGAATCGGAGCTCACAGCTCCGATTACTAGGCAGGTCATGCCCAGGTCACCAGCAGGGCACAGAGCGGTCACATGGTGACCGCAGCTGTGCCCTGTGGTTGGCGCGATCGCCGATCTAATCGATCGCGCCAGCCAACTCCTGCAGGCCCTGCTGGGCCTGCATCAGGCTCCAGCACTATCGGTGCTAATATAGCACCGATCCTGGCCGGTACTGGCAGGGCACAGCGGCGATATAGCGCCGCTGTGCACTGCGATTGGCGCGATCGATCAGATCGGCGATCGCGCCAATCCGGGTGCTTTTTGCCGGTGCCTGGCGTTGCCAGGCACCAGCTCTAGGATCGAGTACATCGGTACTCGATCCCAGCCTAGGACATCATTGTTTCAGCCAAGCTGATTGGCTGAAACAATGAGAAACGCTGCGATTGGCTGTTCAGAATTGAACAGCCAATCACAGCGCTCTGGATGCCGGGGGGGGCGGGATCGCTGCCCGGGATGCCGAAGCCATCTTTTCTAAGGTGAGATGGCGTCGGAATTTTAATGCGATCACCGCGACTTTAGTCGTGGTATCGCATTAAAGGGCCCGACGTACTATCCCGTCCACGGTCATACGGGCCCGGGTACCGTGGACGGGATAGTACGTCGGATGTCAGGAAGGGGTTGAAGTGAATCTTTCAGAAGATTTTTACACCCCAAACTATTTATATGTGCATGTAGCGTTTTCAAAGACAAGTCCAGCAATATCTTTACATTGCCAGTCCATTCCTCCATTAGCGAGAGATCAGCTTTTTAATTAATATGCAATTGAGGTTGAAAAACTATCGTAGATATGAAGCTTCTGTCACTCCAGCTCTTTTCCCTGTCCAGTGTTGCCTCTCTCTTCTTAACTGAGTGCCTCTATGCCTTGTGACTTCAGTGAAAGAAGCCACCAGACAAGCAGGAGGTGGCGGCACTGGGTGGGGCATAAAATTGGAGTGACAGAGTCTTCTCATCTTCGGGTATCTTTTAGCTGATTTCTCAGTGACTGAGGGAAAGACTGACTATGTAAAGGAATTGTTTTTGTAAGTTCTACATCCACTTATAATTAGTTTGGCATGTAAAATCCTTCTGACAGATTCAATATACGTTTCCTTAAATAATATTTTTGCAAAACGTCTAGATGTTAGTTTTTTCTTTTCTTCTCAATTGTTCAATTAAGAATAGTCAATAAAATTTTTTTTTACGTATATGAACCTAAATATATTTCTCACCACTAAAGTAAATATAGCCTATATCATAGCTGTCATGAGTTGTTTTCGATAATATAACGAATAGGCCATGATTAATGTCAAGTGATAGGTTAAGAAATTCTAAATATTATAGAAATGGACATCTGAATTAACGTATTTCTTACTTCTGAACACATAGTTGACATGACCATTTTTGTACATCTAATATATAAAGCTCAAAGTGTGTGTCTATGTATGTATGTGTGTATATATATGTATGTGTGTGTGTATGTCCGGGATAGGCATCTGCACCGTCGCAGCTACAGCCACAAAATTTGGCACAGTCGCACGTTTGGACCCCGAGAGCATCCTAAGCTATGTTGTGAGGTGAAATTTTAACCCTGTGCTTTCCAATTCACCAAACAAATTTGCCCCATCTACATACCGGGGAAAAAGTGTGTGCGCGTCAAGCCCCGCCCCTCATTATGATGTCATAATGCCCCTATTTGCATACTGGGGGAACAGTGTGTGTGTATCAAGCCCCGCCCCTCATTATGATGGCACAATGGTTGCCATGGCGATGCTGATGTCATCATAGGTTGACTATGCGATGGAGGATGTGTGATGGGTATATGGGCACTGGACTATTGGATGGAGGATATGTATGATGGGTATATGGGCACGGGACAATGGGATAGAGGATGTGTGATGGTATATGGGCACTGGACTATGGGATGGAGGATATGTATGACGGGTATATGGGCACGGGACTATGGGATGGCGGATATGTATGATGGGTATATGGGCACGGGACTATGGGATGGAGGATATGTATGATGGGTATATGGGCACGGGACTATGGGATGGCGGATATATATGATGGGTATATGGGCACGGGACTATGGGATGGAGGATATGTATGATGGGTATAAAGGCACGGGACTATGGGATGGAGGATATGTATGATGGGTATATGGGCATGGGACTATGAGATGAAGGATGTATGATGGGTATATGGACACTCGACTATGGGATGGAGGATATGTATGACGGGTATATGGGCACGGGACTATGGGATGGCGGATATGTATGATGGGTATATGGGCACGGGACTATGGGATGGAGGATATGTATGATGGGTATATAGGCACGGGACTATGGGATGGAGGATATGTATGATGGGTATATGGGCATGGGACTATGAGATGAAGGATGTATGATGGGTATATGGGCACTCGACTATGGGATGGAAGATATGTATGATGGGTATATGGGCATGGGCCTATGGGATCGTGGATATGTATGATGGGTATATGGGCAGGGGACTATGGGATGGAGGATAATTATAATTTGCTATAACTAACCACAGTTAGCTACTATGCCCGGGCAGCGCCGGGCTCTTCAGCTAGTTTAATTATAAAAACCATCATTAAGAAAGAAAGAAAGAAAGATAGAAACAAAGAAAGAAAACCTTTGTCAGGTTGAATATCTTGCTATTGTTCCTCTCCATAGAATAGATATTTTCATTTTTGTACATTTTAACCTGTAGTATTGATTCAGGAATGAAGAGCAATTCATGTAAAATGAGCTAAATCTGCAGAACCATTTACAGTTAGCTTTACTATTTATCACATTTCGATGCCTTAACCCCTTTACGACCTTCGACGTATCCATAAGTCCAGGTCACCTGGTACTTAACGATCTTGAAGATATGGATATTTCCTGGTGATTTTGCATGCACTGCTGGGTGTCAGCTGATTCTTACTGCTGACACCTGGCTCTCAGTGCTGTGAGTGCAGGGAGCAGATAGCTGCTTCAGATGCTTCCCGGGCTCACAGTTCTTTGAAGCATGACAATCTCACCCAGAGGTTATACCTGTGAGCTTGGGGAGAGGTGTGTGTGGGGGTGGAGAATCACTGACATGCTTCTGTGCTGCTTTCAGGAATCTGTTCCCTGCTCTGTCAGACCTGTGTGAGGTGAGGGCAGGGAGAATACATTGTGCACAATGGGGTGGGGAGTTGGAGAGACTTCTTATGTTGACAGGTACTGCGCAAACTCTGCCAGCTGATCGGCCACTCGGGGGATGGATAAAGCTTGCAGATGGAATAACGTGAGGGGGCATACTTCAGAAGATCAAAGCTTGTTATTTTATGAATGGAGCATAATTTTTAATAACTGAATATTACATAACCATTTATTTCCACCTTTTCTGCTTGGTTAAATGTTTTCTCCATGGTGGCACAACCCCTTTAAATGGGAAGAGGACTCTGAACCGCGGTTGGAGAAAAGAACTCTCACTAGCTGAACTGTAGTAGTGTGCTGGGTGGTGGTGAAGATAGAGAAACATGAGTCAAGAACAAGTAAACTTAAACATTAAGAGACTGTGTGAAAATGCTGCGTGTTGTTAAAGGAAAAGAGGAAAAGTTTGTGAAGTTATGCACCCGCTATCTATTACATAGTTCCATCAAGTTACTGCTAAGTAAAAGACTTTATTTTTGAGTGGTGGTCACCCTCATTGAACTCTTCAATATCTGATCCTGGCCAACCAAAGTTATCGGCAGCTTGCAACCTTTAAGGGCATGTCACCCTAATTTATTTCTCAGATAGAAAACCTGTAAGAGTACACATTGAAGATGTAGGAAAAAATAAAAATTAAAAAGGGTGTAACAGGTGCTAAAAAGCTAAAAAAACCACAAAAAATTATTTAAAAAATATTTATACTTTACCAATCCACTGGCATTCTAAATTCACCTTTCAGGGGGGCCCCTCTAATTTCTGTACATGCAGTATGGTTCAGCCAGAAATGTCTTTAGTTTTATCCAGGTGATAATTGCATCATCTGGCCAGGCAAGAATTTCATCACCTGTGCAATACTAAAGAAATCCTGAAAACATGACCTGTTGGTGGCTTTTGAGGACCAGAGTTGGGGAAGATTGGTCTAGACAAAGCAAATAGAACAGAGGCTTGCTCTATTCTTCCTGATTAATCCAGACTAAAGGCCCCATTACACACAACAATGTCCCAGCGATACCACCAACGATCCAACATGGATGGGATCGCTGGGACATCGTTAGGCTGATCGCTGGTGAGCTGTCACATAGACAGCCCCTCCAGCGATCAGGACCAGCGAGCAAGTTGGTTTCCAATGTAAACATCGGGTATCTAAGAGCCGCGCGGCTCCTGGATAGCCGCTGTTTACCTTGGAAACCAGCGTGTACGCCCAGGGTCGGACTGGGGTGCCTGGGGCCCACCAGGGGAATGGACTCTAGGGGCCCATCCTACGGTTATATGCAAATATCTGTCAGTCGTTATCCCCATTATAGTGGACCATCGGCTGTAAAACACAGGCGGCTCCTGCACATCTACTGTGCGCTCCCATAACTGGGATGTATAATTACAGTAGCTCACATTAATGGGGTTCTTTGGTTAAAACAAGTTATCACCGATCCATGGGCTCCACAGGATAGATGATCACTTAGGTCCGACCATTAGAAACTGCACTGATTGGAAGAATGAGGAAGTTTTATCCCTGATAGGACACTTATTCCAATTTTAAAATGGAGCGGCAGGTGGGATATCTGACCGAAGCTCCATTCATTCTCTTTGGGGCTTATATAAAAATACAAGTTCAGCCACTGAGGGAATGAATAGATCAGTGATCAAGTCAGACATGCCACTCCAGTCTAATGGGAAAAAAAGCTCCTCATTCTGCCGATTGGGCCTACATAGTCCGCCACACAATATTATAGGCAACCACATAGTCCACCATATAGTATTATGGGCAACCACATAGTCCGCCATACAGTATTATGGGCAACCACATTGTCCACCATACAGTATTATGGGCAACCACATAGTCCTCCATACAGTATTATGGGCACCACATTGTCCGCCATACAGTACTATGGGCAACCACATAGTCCGCCATACAGTATTATGAGAAACCACATAGTCTTCCATACAGTATTATGAGCACCCTCATAGTCCGAAAAACAGTATTATAGGCACCTCATAGTCCGCCATACAGCATTATGGGCAACCACATAGTCCGCCATACAGTATTATGGGCAACCACATTGTTCGCCATACAGTATTATGGGCAATCACATTGTCCACCATACAGTATTATGGCACCTCATAGTCCGCCATACAGTATTATGGGCAACCACATAGTCCGCCGTACAGTATTATGGGCAACCACATAGTCCGCCATACAGTATAATAGGCAACCTCATAGTCTGCCATACATGGTCACCTCATAGTCTGCCATACAGTATTATGGGCCCCATATAATGCTCCTCCATACATTATTATGGGGCACCTGCTCCTTCATACAGTATTATGGGCCCCTTGCTCCTCCATGCAGCACATTATGGCCCCGCTGCATGTCCATGCAGCACATTATGGCCCCCCTTCTCTTCCATGCAGCATACTATGGCCTCCTCTGCTCCGGCACAGCTTCCAGGGAGCATGGTGACGAGAATGATATACTATTAAACTGCGTAGACGACAACCGTGGGGTCCCCAGAAACCTATTTTTCCTCTCATTGTGGCCCCATCAGGTAGCTGGCACAGGTTCCAGGGAGGGTGGCGAGATTATATATACTATTACACACTGCATAGGCGACCACCGTGGGGGCCTCCAGACTGGGGACCCCCACGGTGGTCGCCCACGCAGTGTGTAATAGTATATATAATCTCAGCACCCTCCCTGGAAGCTGTGCCGGCTACCTGATGGGGCCACAATGAGAGGAACAATAGGTTTCTGGGGGCCCCACGGTTGTTGCCTACGCAGTTTGATAGTATATCATTCTCGTCACCATGCTCCCTAGAAGCTGTGCTGGCTACCTGATGGGGCCCCAATGAGAGGGCCCAAGAAACCTATTTTTCCTCTCATTGGGGCCCCATCAGGGAGGGTCCAGAGACAGCAGAGCAGCTCACCACGCCAGGCTAGCCATCATTCTCTACACAGGGCATGCCGCAGGGCAGGAGTCAGACAGGGAGCCCGGCGGAGAGCACACACTACCACCACCACACAGCTGGGCTGGCACTGCAGTACAGCAGTAGTCAGGAGCCAGCAGAGCATCGCTGCATGACTCCAAGGAGGAGGAGGACACCGGACGCACTGGGCAGGGCTGCAGGAGTCAGACAGGGAGCCCGGCAGAGAGCACACACTACCACCTCCACACAGCCGGGCCGGCACTGCAGGACAGCTGTAGTCAGGAGCCGGCAGAGCATCGCTGCATGTCTCCAAGGAGGAGAAGGACACCGGACGCACTGGGCAGGGCTGCAGGAGTCAGACAGGGAGCCCGGCAGAGAGCACACACTACCACCTCGACACAGCTGGGTAGGCACTGCAGGACAGCGGTAGTCGGGAGCCAGCAGAGCAGAGCTGCATGACTCCGAGGAGGAGGACACTGGACAGGCCGCAGGGCTGCAGGAGTCAGACAGGGAGCCCGGCAGAGAGCACACACCACCACCTCCACACAGCCGGGCCGGCACTGCAGGACAGCGGTAGTCGGGAGCCGGCAGAGCAGAGCTACATGACTCCGAGGAGGAGGACACTGGACAGGCCGCAGGGCTGCAGGAGTCAGACAGGGAGCCCGGCAGAGAGCACACACCACCACCTCTACACAGCCGGGCCAGCACTGCAGGACAGCGGTAGTCGGGAGTCGGTCGAGCTGCATGACCGAGGAGGACACTGGACGCACTGAGCAGGCCCCAAGGCTGCAGGAGTAAGACAGGGAGCCCAGCAGAGAGCACACAACAACACCACCACCACACAGCCAGGCCGGCACTGTCCGGCACTGCAGGACAGCGGTAGTCAGGAGCCGGCAGAGCTACATGACCGAGGAGGAGGACACTGGACGCACTGAGCAGGCCACAGGGCTGCAGGAGTCTGGGAGCCTGGCAGAGAGCACACAACACCACCACCACACAGCCGGGCCGGCACTGTCCGGCACTGCAGGACAGCAGTAGTCATGAGTCGGCAGAGCTGCATGACCGAGGAGGAGGACATTGGACGCGGCACTTGGCAGGCTGCAGGGCTGCAGGAGTCAGGGAGCCCGGCAGAGAGTCCACCACCACCACTCACCACCACACAGCCAGCAGAGGGTCAACCACCACCACCCACCACCACACAGCGAGCCATCAACCGAGGACATTGGACTAGTCTGTGACTGTCTGTCTCCCCTAGTGTCCAATGGACCCCTTCCCCTGCTATTTTATACACTCACCGGACCCATGGACTGGAGGGCTCAGCCAGGGCTGCCTGTGTACACTGTCTGTAACACACAGGACCAGGAGCAGGAGCAGCAGGATGAGCGGCGCTGGCGACATCCTCTTCTGTTCTGTGTGCTGCTATTTGCCAGGCAGCAGCCAGCTACAGAAGAGGAAAGAGCGCGGGGCGGTGACTCACCGCCCATCAAGAACAGGCCGCAGCGCCGCGCGAACCACTGCACTGCAGCAAGGTCACGCGGCGCCCAGGAGAGTAACTCATCAGATGCTCAGGAGCCGCCACCGGAGACAGCCAGCCAGGGGGCCGGCATGCGCAAAGCCAAAATTAGGTATGTGCACGCGCGCTTTTAAAGGGCCTGGACCCTAAACATTTAAAGGGGCAAGAAATTTAAAGGGCCCCCCGCGACCCTCAGGGCCCACTGGGCATTTACCCGGTACCCCGCCAGGCCAGACCGAGCCTGTGTATGCCAGTTTCCAAGGTAAACAGCGGGTATCCAAGAACCGTGCGGCTCTTAAATACCTGATGTTTACATTAGAAACCAGCGTCCAGCGTTGCTGATCGCTGGTCTCTCGCTGCCACACGCAGGGATTCGTGCTGGCCAGCGGGAGACCAGCGATCAAAAAATGGCCCAGGACGATCGAGCACGATCAGCGATACCCGGCGGGGGGGCGGTCGCTGATCCCCATCACACACAGCGATCTCGCTGGCGAGATCGCTGTGGCGTCACAAAATCACAGGGCCTTAAGCCTTCAAAACAGCATCAAACCATCAATTTGTCTAAGTAAATTTACATATATTTTTTGAAGGAACTGGATGGGGGAGGGAGGGGAGTTATTACAATCATCTTGGAGATATAACCACAGATCTTCTGTGGATGTAAGCTTCCGCACGTTCATCTCTCTCTTCATATAATCCAGAATCTATAGTGAAGTCAGGAATTTGAAGGGGCCATAGCATCACTTACAAGAGTTCTTACATTGGTGGTATATTTGGGAATTGTTGCTGTTGCAGAAAAAATTTGTAGCCAATCAGATACCTCATTGATGGTGTAGCATGTGGCAGAGGTATAGCTATGTTTTCAGCATGGATGTGGGGAGGGGGATGCGAATCGCATCTAAGTGAGCCCCTAACCAGGTAACCATGTTTACAACTATGGTGGCACATTCTAATCATTGGTATAGGGGTACCTCAGGAGATAGTTATTTTCAGTAAAGGCATAGTTATCTATACAATATCTATCGCCAATATTATTATTATTATTTTTTTAGATAGCGCTATTAATTCCATGGTGCTGTACATGAGAAGGGGGGGTTACATGCAAAGTTATAAAAAAAATTACTGCTATATAGTGACCAGATAGTGGTAGATAGCAGTCATTGCAGAACATAGTAAGACATTGCAGTACAGTTATAGATAGTCACTTACAGGTGATGTTTTTTCTGATAAAGTCATTCACTTTTCTCGTCTTTTCCATCTGGCCTAGACTACTATGGCAACTTCTTCCAGCCAAAATTTGTCTGCGGAGTTTGCAAGTCTTCTGGGAGACAGAGGCAAGGCGCAGGTAGACCAACGTGGTGATGTAATTAGGCTGTGTTACACACAGGGCATCAGAGTCCCCATGCAAAATTGTCATAATTTTGCCTCACTCCTGTCAGGGACTTGGCTAATACAACACGCTGTGATTTTTTAGGCTGCAGACCTAGCTGTGGCCTAGAGGACGGTGAGCGGTAGTGCAGGCAGACTCTTTCCATGCTCAGCCATAAAGATTAACTGTATTGGAGTGATATACACACCAAAACCTTTAAGAGTGGTGACTGCTCTGTGTGGGCTCCTCCAAGAAAGGGGCTCTGGATAGACTACCCCCTCTGCCCCTTCTTACTGTCGCTTTGCTACTGGCATGATGGATAAGCATCTGCGTTTGTTTCTTAGTATTAAGGACACCAATAATTTTGAACAAATTCCAAGGCGGCTAGAGACTTCCATGGAAACTCCAAAATGCTTCATGGTTGCCTACAGACACTCGTTATTGTACCATTGTCCAGCCTTTCGGCGACAAATCCTGTTTTGTTACAACCACGTATTTCAAATTTTGACTCACCAGTAAAAAGCACCTGTTGACAGTTTTCTGCCCCCAGTTCCTATGTTTTCATGTATTATGTTTTTTTACCATAATTCTTCAATGAAGACCACTTTTAGCTAGACTTCGCCAAACAGTAGATGAGTGTAGCTTGGCCCCACTGGTTGCTGTCTGTTTTGAGCTGATGGCACCTCTTGACATTTTCTGAGTTAGAACAAAAGTAAGAAGGATGTGTCTTCTTTTGCTGCACTATTTCTTGGCTCACCACTAGAGTTGAGCGATACCGTCCGATACTTCAAAGTATCGTATCGGATGGTATCGGCCGATCTTTAAAAAAATATCGGTATCGCCGATTCCGATACCGGAAGTCCCATTCAAGTCTATGGGACTTCCGGTATCGGAATAAGAAAAACCCTTTCCTGCCCTTGTACAGCCTCTCTGGGGTCTGTACGGGCCTTTCGGGGGGCTGTGCCGGCCTGCCAGGGGGTCTGTGCAGGCTCCGGTGGTCTGTGCCGGCCTGCCCGGGGGCTGTGCCGGCCTGCCGGTGGTCTGTGCAGGCTCCGGTGGGCTGTGCCGGCCTGCCGGGGGGCTGTGCAGGCTCCGGGGGGCTGTGCCGGCCTGCCGGGGGGCTGTGCCGGCCTGCCGGTGGTCTGTGCAGGCTCCGGGGGGCTGTGCCGGCCTGCCGGGGGGCTGTGCCGGCCTGCCGGTGGTCTGTGCAGGCTTCGGGGGTCTGTGCAGGCATCGTCCGATGGGACTACAAGTCCCATCGGGCGATGCCTGCTACCATGACAGTGATTGACACATTAGCCAATGATGGGACAGTAGTAGTCCCATCATCCGGCTAATGTGTTAAATGTTAAAAAAAAAAAAAATACTACATACATACTACATGCATGCTACATACATACTACATGCTACATACTACATATATACTACATGCATGCTACATACATACTACATGCTACATACATACTACATATATACTACATACATACTACATACATACTACATGCTACATACATACTACATATATACTACATGCATGCTACATACATACTACATGCTACATACATACCACATACATACTACATACATGCTACATGCTACATATATACTACATGCATGCTACATACATACTACATGCTACATACATACTACATATATACTACATACATACTACATACATACTACATGCTACATACATACTACATATATACTACATACATACTACATACATACTACATGCTACATACATACTACATATATACTACATGCATGCTACATACATACTACATGCTACATACATACCACATACATACTACATACATGCTACATGCTACATATATACTACATGCATGCTACATACATACTACATGCTACATACATACTACATATATACTACATACATACTACATACATACTACATGCTACATACATACTACATATATACTACATGCATGCTACATACATACTACATGCTACATACATACCACATACATACTACATACATGCTACATGCTACATATATACTACATATATACTACATGCATGCTACATACATACTACATGCTACATACATACTACATACATACTACATACATACTACATACATACTACATGCATGCTACATACATACTACATACATACTACATGCTACATACATACTACATACATACTACATGCTACATACATTCATACATATATACTACATGCATGCTACATACATACTACATATATACTACATATATACTACATACATACTGCATGCTACATGCATGCTACATACATACTACATACATACTACATGCTACATACATACCACATATATACTACATACATACAATACATTCATACAATACATACATAGACATACAGTACATATAACATAGAGTAACATACTTACCAATACTTGTCACATTGTTCCCCGAAGCCATTGTCTTTTCCGGAATAAATATTAACATAACAAACCACAAAAATACTCACCCACGATCCGAAGCAGTCCACGAGTGTGTCCCACGACGATCTTGGGTAGAGAACTGCAGCATCAGATGATGCTGCCGTTCTCTACGGGCTGCAGGAATCCAATGACGGAAGGTAGGTATCCTTCCGCACTGTATTCCTCCGCCACTTAAAAAAAAAAAAGTCCCTAGTCTCACTTTATGCCATTGCTGTGTGGGAATTTCCCACACAGCAATGGCATAAAGTGAGACTAGGGACTTTTTTTTTTTTTTTAAGTAGCGGAGGAATACAGTGCGGAAGGATACCTACCTTCCGTCATTGGATTCCTGCAGCCCGTAGAGAACGGCAGCATCATCTGATGCTGCAGTTCTCTACCCAAGATCGTCGTGGGACACACTCGTGGACTGCTTCGGATCGTGGGTGAGTATTTTTGTGGTTTGTTATGTTAATATTTATTCCGGAAAAGACAATGGCTTCGGGGAACAATGTGACAAGTATTGGTAAGTATGTTACTCTATGTTATATGTACTGTATGTCTATGTATGTATTGTATGAATGTATTGTATGTATGTAGTATATATGTGGTATGTATGTAGCATGTAGTATGTATGTAGTATGTATGTAGCATGCATGTAGTATATATGTAGTATGTATGTAGCATGCATGTAGTATGTATGTAGCATGTATGTAGTATGTATGTGGTATGTATGTAGCATGTAGTATGTATGTAGCATGCATGTAGTATATATGTAGTATGTATGTAGCATGTAGTATGTATGTAGTATGTATGTAGTATGTATGTGGTATGTATGTAGCATGTAGTATGTATGTAGCATGCATGTAGTATGTATGTAGTATGTATGTAGTATGTATGTAGTATGTATGTAGCATGTATGTGGTATGTATGTAGCATGTAGTATGTATGTAGCATGTAGTATGTATGTAGCATGCATGTAGTATATATGTAGTATGTATGTAGTATGTGTGTGGTATGTATGTAGCATGTAGCATGCATGTAGTATATATGTGTTATGTATGTAGTATGTATGTAGTATGTATGTAGTATGTATGTAGTATGTATGTGGTATGTATGTAGCATGTAGTATGTATGTAGCATGTAGTATATATGTAGTATGTATGTAGTATGTATGTGGTATGTATGTAGCATGTAGTATGTATGTAGCATGCATGTAGTATGTATGTAGCATGCATGTAGTATGTATGTAGCATGCATGTAGTATGTATGTAGCATGCATGTAGCATGCATGTAGCATGCATGTAGTATGTATGTAGTATGTAGCATGCAGCATGTATGTAGCATGTATGTAGCATGTATGTAGTATGTATGTAGCATGTAGTATGTATGTAGCATGCATGTAGTATGTATGTAGTATTTTTTTTTTTAACATTTAACACATTAGCCGGATGATGGGACTACTACTGTCCCATCATTGGCTAATGTGTCAATCACTGTCATGGTAGCAGGCATCGCCAGATGGGACTTGTAGTCCCATCGGACGATGCTTGCACAGACCCCCGGACATCAGCACAGACCACCGGCAGGCCGGCACAGCCCCCCGGCAGGCCGGTACAGACCCCCACAGGGTGCACAGACCACCGGCAGGCCGGCACAGCCCCCCGGCAGGCCGGTACAGACCCCCACAGGGTGCACAGACCACCGGCAGGCCGGCACAGCCCCCCGGCAGGCCGGTACAGACCCCCACAGGGTGCACAGACCACCGGCAGGCCGGCACAGCCCCCCGGCAGGCCGGTACAGACCCTGGGCAGTCCACACAGCCCCCCGGCAGGCCGGCACAGCCCCCCGGCAGGCCGGCAGAGAACCCCGGAAGGCCCGAAATGACGGCGCATCATGATGCGCACACACCGCGCATCATGATGACGTCAGGCTGTCAATCAACTGAACTTCCGATTCCGATGCCGAATTCCGATATTGAAAAAATATCGGAAGTCGGTATCGGAATTCCGATACAGCAAGTATCGGCCGATACCCGATACTTGCGGTATCGGAATGCTCAACACTACTCACCACTAGTGATGAGTGACTTTGTTTGGAAAACGATCGCCAAACATAAATTCGGCATGAATATGGCACATTTGGATTTGTGATCGGAAACACAAGCAAAATGTTATAAAATCGGAAAAAAACGATAACATTCGGTAAAAGTGCGGAAAAATATTTGCGCTGCCACAAAAGTATTTTCAGCACTTTAGCTATGATAATGATGATGTATCATGAGTGTTTGGCACGTGTTTGATGAGGGGAGGGGGTTTGCAGAGCTCAGAGGTGCGGCATTCTTGTAAACAGTAACTTTTTTTCCTAACATTATGTGTGCACATTGAAGCTAGCCAGTCAGAACGCAGAAAACACCCACAAAGTCCTGACACAATGGCTTGTGTCATTGGCTGCTGAAATCACATGTCCCTCTCCATATAAATAGCAGATATCTTGTTTTAGGGCCATTTTGACATTGTAACAGCAAAGAGAGGCTGCTCCTGACACTGGCACTACTAGCAGCAAGAGTTTAGCTAGTTAGTCTGTCAGATAGTGTAGCTAGCTACTGTCAAGTGTGGCTTTTAAATTTACCTTGCAGCACTTTTTTTTGTTTGGCCATTACTGAGGTCAACAGACAAAGCCAACAGGGTACATGTCAACAAGTGTGTTTTGCATTGCTTCTATTGTGCTCCATGCACGAGTATAGCATTCTAATATTTTTTCACTAGCTAAATGTGAAACACCCTGCTGTATGCCACCTTGTCATTTTGTGTTGTGGTGATATGAAACTGTCTGCAGACCTAAGGCACATTAAAAAAATTATAATTTTTCAGTTGCAAAAATTTTGAAAACCCGCCGTATCACATTTTGTTGGATTGAAATTAAGCTGTAGAGGTCTGATCCAGAGGACACAAAAATCCTTCTGTTCCTAGTGTCATACAGTAGGAAACCTGACTTTCAAATAGTTTGCACATTATTGTATTTTATCAAATAAATTAGCTCTAGTGTTGAGCGATACCATCCGATATCATGAAGTATCATATCGGATTGGATCGGACCGATACCCAATAAGTATCGGGTATCACCGATTCCGATACTGAAAACCCCATTCAAATCAATGGGACAGAAACATCGGAATTAAAAAAAACCCTTTCTTTACTTGTACATCCAGTTCGGGAGGGGGGAAGAGCGTGGGTGGTGCGTGGGCGGACACTGTGCGTGTCTGTGTGTGTGGGCGGGGTCTGTACGGGCCTCTCGGGGGTCTGTGCGGGTCTTCCGGGGGTCTGTGTGGGCTGTCGGGGATCTGTGCAGGCCTGCCGGGGGTCTGTGCCGGCTGCCGGGTGTCTGTGCGGGCCTGCCAGGGGTCTGTGCGGGCCTGCCGGGGGTCTGTGCGGGCTGCCGGGGGTCTGTGCGGGCCTGCCGGGGGTTGTGTGTGTGTGCAGGCATCGTCCGATGGGACTACAAGTCCCATCGGGCGATGCCTGCTACAATGACAGTGATTGACACATTAGCCAATGATGGGACAGTAGTAGCTAATGTGTTGAATGTAAAAAAAACCCATACATACTACATACATACTACATATATACTACAATCATACAACATACATATATACTACATACATACTTCATATATACTACATTCATACAACATACATACATGCTACATACATACTACATTCATACAACATACATACATACTACATATATACTACATTCATACAACATACATACGACATACATATTTCATATATACTACATTCATACAACATACATAAATACTACATACTACATACATACTTCATATCTACTACATTCATACAACATACATACATACTACATACATACTACATATATACTACATTCATACAACATACATACTACATGTTACATACAAACTACATATATACTACATTCTGTGAGAATCATGTGGGAATAGTGGATGAGGGCAGGTATATCTCGCCCAGATACCTTTCCTATGTGGCCTAGTCTGGTCAGTATATCACCTGGTTACTAATGAATAATGGGAGGCGGATATAAAAGGATGCCAGGTCGTTGTGTGAGTGTCTCAGCCTGGGAACACAGAGAGTCTGTCTGTGTGAGAGACACACGTGAGTGGAAGCAGTGCCCACTGCAACTGTGGTTTGGCTGGACGGGAGAAGCCCGCCAGTTGGTAGTTAGGTTGTACCTTGTTTAGTTAGTGCCGGACAGGCAAGGATTTGTTTTATGCTTTTTTTCTTTATGCATTGCTTTCACCTTTAATAAACCTGACCCAGTGTCAGTTATACCCGGACCCCGGCTGTGCGCCTGAGTTTCATGCTGAACGCACGTGACCTTTGACCCCAGCAAAGGCGATCCCGGAGCGTTTTATCACATTGTGGTGGAGAACGTGGGCATCACGTTGGAAGCATGAGCATGGAGGACGTGGTGAAAGTGCTGGTACAGTCCACCGCCGTCCAGCAAGAAGCTAATCGAGTGATGATGGCCCAGCTGAAGGAGTTGGTGGACATGACAACTACCGATCGTTCGCTTCTCCAGCAGGTGGCGCAGCGCCTGGCAAGCTTACCTGAGGTTAACCTGGAAGCAGAGTCGAGAGTGATTCATGTGAGTCTGTTCTGGCAGAAGATGACGACCGAAGATGACGTCGAGGCATACCTGACCACGTTTGAACGGACGGCGGTGCGAGAAAAATGGCCGAAGGCACGATGGGCCGGCCTGATTGCCCCGGTTCTTTCCGGTGAGGCCCAAAAGGCTTATTATGACTTAGAGCCTGAAGCTGCGCAGGACTTTGACAAACTGAAAGCCGAGATCTTGGCCCGGCTGGGAGTGACGACCGCTCTCCGTGCACAGAGAGTGCATCAATGGACTTATCAGCCGGATAAACCACCGCGGTCACAGATGTTCGACCTGATCCACGTGACGAAGAAGTGGCTATAACCCGAGGTGTTGACAGCGCCAGAGATAATCCAGAGAGTCATCATGGACCAGTACCTGAGAGCTCTACCGCCAGCCCTGAGGAAGTGGGTAAGCCATGGAAATCCTACGACGGCAGATCAACTGGTGGATCTGGTTGAACGTTACTCCGTGGCGGAAGGACTCCGAGACGATGCTACCCCACCTCGTTCTTCATCGACTCCACGTGGAATCGGTAAGACTGTTCCAGGGAGTAGGGGAGAAGGAAAAATCCCTAAGACAGTGGGGGAGGAAAACGGGACTGCCCGCAATTCGAGGCCAAGAGTAACGAACTATGGTCCAAGCAAGGGGCCTGTTAGGTGTTTCCGCTGCCAAGAGATGGGACACATTGTTGCGAACTGTCCACTCACTACTGAACCCATACAGTGCGACGTCACAGACACTAAAAACCGCATGTCTATGGTTGCACGGGTAGTGAGTGTGAATGCTGGTCAAAAGGATGTGGAAAAACACTTGTGTGATTTAACTGTTGATGGAAAAAATGTGGTGGCATTGTTAGACTCGGGAAGTGTGGTGACTCTGGTGAAGGCCAGTCTGGTGTCAGCCCCGACTGGACCATCAGACAAATTTTCTGTAATGTGTGTGCATGGAGACACCTGTTCGCACCTCACCACGGTCATATGCATTATTACTTCCTATGGGTCTGTGCAACATAAAGTGGGACTCGTCCCGGCGTTATTGCATGATGTTATCCTGGGCCGGGATTTTCCCCACTTCTGGCAATTGTGGGAGAATCAGTTGATACCACAGGGTAATAGTGTACATGATTCTTCTCCCAGGGCGCGTGTGGGTCCCGAACCCCTGGAGGAGGTCTCCCCGGAAGACTCGGGGGAAGAGTCTGCTGGAAATGACCTGCAGTTCCCGTTTTCAGTCATGGCGGGTGATATGGAGGAGACCGGGGAAGAGGAGGAGGCCGACAGCCGTCCACCTCCCCGTTTGCCGGATTTAGAAGTTCAGAAAGATGACTTCCAAAGCGAGCAAATAAAGGATCCTACCCTTTCTCAGGTTCGGACAAATGTAAAAGTGATAAATGGGGTACCCGTAGAACCTGGCTCTAGGCTGGCATATCCTTACATGGTTCTGGAGAATGATTTACGCTATCAGATAGAGAAAAAGGGGGAAGACACGGTGCAACTATTAGTCATGCCAAAACCCTACTGGCAGCAGGTGCTGGACCTGGCCCATGGACATGTGATGGGAGGTCACCTGGGAGTCCAGAAAACCACCGAAAGGATATTACACTGTTTTGTTTGGCCAGGCATGCATCACGATATTCGTGTATATTGTGAGTCTTGTCCTGACTGCCAAGCCTCTGCACCTAAGCCCCGGTTCTGTAGCCCTTTGGTACCCCTACCTATTATTGAAGTCCCGTTTGAGAGGATTGGGATGGATTTAGTTGGGCCCCTTCCACGGTCTGCACGTGGACACCAACATATCCTGGTCATCTTGGATTATGCCACGCATTACCCGGAGGCCATCCCTTTGCGTAACACGGCCACCAAGACGATTGCCAAGGAACTGGTGCATGTGTTTAGTCGGGTCGGTATACCAAAACAGTTACTCACCGACCAGGGGACCCCTTTTATGTCCAGGGTAATGAAGGAGCTCTGCCGATTGTTACAAATCGAACCATTACGCACATCCGTGTATCACCCTCAAACAGACGGGTTGGACGAACGGTTCAATAAAACTCTGAAGCAGATGCTGAGAAAGGTGATAGACAAGGATGGGAAGAACTTGGACTATTTACTTCCGTATTTGCTTTTTGCCATCAGGGAAGTTCCCCAGTCTTCCACGGGATTCTCGCCTTTCGAGTTATTGTACGCCCGACGTCCTGGCGGACTGTTAGACGTTGCAAAAGAAACCTGGGAGGGTCAGGTCACTCCGTTTAAAACGGTGATAGATCACATCACACAAATGCAGGACCGTACTGCGGCTGTCATGCCTATCATCAAAGAACACATGATGCAGGCTCAAGGAGCCCAAAAAAGAATCTATGATAGGGGCGCCAAGATCCGTACGTTTGCACCCGGAGATAGGGTGTTGATCCTGGTCCCCACGGTGGACAGTAAGTTCCTGGCAAAGTGGCAGGGCCCCTTTGAGATCAAGGAAAGAGTTGGTGAAGTAACCTACAAAGTATACCAGGCAGGTAAACGGAAACCTGAATAGATTTATCATGTAAATCTGATAAAACCCTGGAAAGATCGGTCTGCCTTGTCAGCGGAGCTGGACCGTCCCGTCTGCTCGCATACCGTACCGGAGGTACGGGTTGCAGAAACTCTCTTGGAGCGGCAAAAGACTGAGGTCAGGCAGTTTCTACTTCACAACCAAAAGTTTTTCTCAGAAAAACCCGGGCAGACTACACTAATGAAACATGACATCGTAACGGAACCTGGTGTCACAGTTCACGTAAAACCCTACCGAATACCGGAAGCGCGCCGTGAAGCCGTTTCTCGAGAAGTGAAGGCAATGTTAGAGTCAGGAGTCATTGAGGAATCGCACAGTGCTTGGTCCAGCCCGATTGTGCTAATTCCTAAACCGGATGGCACCATCCGGTTCTGCAATGACTTCAGGAAACTGAATGCAGTCTCAAAATTTGATGCCTACCCTGTGCCCCAGGTCGACGAGTTAACAGATCGGTTAGGAAAAGCCCGGTATATTACGACCCTAGACCTAACAAAGAGGTATTGGCAGATCCCTCTGGTGGAGGCTGCCAGAGAAAAGATGGCATTTGCTACGCCGGAAGGTTTATTTCAGTATGTGTATATGCTGTTTGGACTGCACGGGGCACCGGCGACCTTCCAGAGACTGATGGATCGAGTCCTGAGGCCACATAGGCAGTACGCTTTGGCCTATTTGGATGACATTGTCATTTACAGCTTGGACTGGGAGACTCATCTCCAGAAAGTACAAGCTGTGATTGACGACCTGTGGGAGGCAGGTCTAACCGCGAACCCCAAGAAATGTCACATCGGGCTAGAAGAAGCCCGGTATTTGGGGTATGTAATTGGGAGGGGTATTGTTAAACCCCAGCTCGATAAGATTCAGGTGGTTCAGGACTGGCCGCAACCTGTCAACAAGAAGCAGGTGCAAGCCTTTCTGGGGATCGCCAGCTATTAGCGCCGGTTCATACCCAATTTTGCAGCCATCGCTACCCCCCTGACGGATCTTACAAAAGGGAAAGACTCCATCATGATTAAATGGAGTTTTGCGGCTGAAGAAGCCTTCCATAGCCTAAAACGGGCACTTTGCTCTCAACCAGTACTGGTGACTCCGGACTTCTGCAGCGAGTTTGTGGTACAAATGGATGCCTCTGATACCGGTATCGGGGCCGTACTGTCACAAGTGAGGGACGGAGTGGAACACCCAGTCCTCTATCTCAGCAGGAAGCTGAACAAACATGAGCAAAAGTATGCAGTCATAGAAAAAGAGTGCCTAGCCATTAAGTGGGCTCTAGAGGCCCTCAAATATTACCTGGTGGGCCGAAAGTTCAGGCTGATCACTGACCATGCCCCTCTCAAGTGGATGCACTTGAACAAGGAACGGAATAGCCGGGTGACCCGGTGGTTCCTTTCCCTGCAGGCCTACACTTTTACGGTGGAGCACCGCCCAGGGGTACAGATGGGGAATGCAGATGCCCTGTCCCGAGTGCACTGTTTGGCGGGTGTCATTGCTCAACCGGAGTGGTCTGAGCAGGGGGGGATATGTGAGAATCATGTGGGAATAGTGGATGAGGGCAGGTATATCTCGCCCAGATACCTTTCCTATGTGGCCTAGTCTGGTCAGTATATCACCTGGTTACTAATGAATAATGGGAGGCGGATATAAAAGGATGCCAGGTCGTTGTGTGAGTGTCTCAGCCTGGGAACACAGAGAGCCTGTCTGTGTGAGAGACACACGTGAGTGGAAGCAGTGCCCACTGCAACAGTGGTTTGGCTGGACAGGAGAAGCCCGTCAGTTGGTAGTTAGGTTGTACCTTGTTTAGTTAGTGCCGGACAGGCAAGGATTTGTTTTATGTTTTTTTCTTTATGCTTTGCTTTCACCTTTAATAAACCTGACCCAGTGTCAGTTATACCCGGACCCCGGCTGTGCGCCTGAGTTTCATGCTGAACACACGTGACCTTTGACCCCAGCAAAGGCGATCCCGGAGTGTTTTATCACAATTCATACAACATACATACTACACATATACTACATTCATACAACATACATACATAGTACATGCTACATACATACTACATAAATACAACATACATAAAACATGCTACAGACATACAACATACATACTACTTACAATACATTCATACAATACATACATATAGACATACAGTACATATAACATAGAGTACATACTCACCATCACGTGTCACTTTGATCCCCGAAGCCAGTGTCATCTTTAAAAAATATTAAAATAACAAACAACCGATGTACTCCCTGATCCGCAGAAATCCACGAGTGTCCCACGACGATCTCCTGTGGACAACAGCAGCATCAGCTGATGCCACCGCTCTCTAGGGGCCCCAGGAATACAATGACGGGAGGTAGGTATCCTTCCGCACTGTATTCCTCTGCCACTGTAAAAAAATAGTCCCTAGTCTCACTTTTGGCATTGCTGTGTGAGAAAGTTCACACGCAGCTTTTGCCATAAAGTAAGACCAGTGAACTATAGTAACCTCTCAGTGATGCACTGCAGGAGGTCGTCGTGGGACACTCGTGGATTTCTGCGAATCAGGGAGTATATTGATTGTTTGTTATTTTAATATTTTTTACAGAGAGATGACACTGGCTTTGGGGATCAAAGTGACAAGTGATGGTGAGTATGTACTCTATGTTATATGTACTGTATGTCTATATGTATGTATTGCATGAATGTATGAATGTATTGTATGTAGTATGTATGTATGTTGTATGAATGTAGTATATATGTAGTATGTATGTAGTATGTATGTATGTATGTTGAATGAATGTAGTATATATGTAGTATGTATGTTGTATGAATGTTGTATGAATGTAGCATATATGTAGTATGTATGTATGTTGTATGAATGTAGTATATATGTAGTATGTATGTATGTTGAATGAATGTAGTATGTATGTAGTATGTATGTATGTGGTATGAATGTAGCATATATGTAGTATGTATGTAGTACATAGTATGTATGTACTGTATGTAAAACGAAAAAAGTGGTTTGGTACCGTGTTAGCCAGTAGAAAAAAAAATATATATAAAGTGCTCTCAGTGAGAGAAACAAAATAGGAATCTTGTGGGTATGATACCTTTTAATGGCTAACAAATAATAGTGAATGTTGTTACAAAGCAAGCTTTCGGGACTGCTTATGTCCCTTTATATCAGCCTGATGAAGGGACATAAGCAGTCCCGAAAGCTTGCTTTGTAACAACATTCACTATTATTTGTTAGCCATTAAAAGGTATCATACCCACAAGATTCCTATTTTGTTTCTCTCACTGAGAGCACTTTATATATATTTTTTTTGTTGTACTGTATGTTGTATGAATGTAGTATGTATGTATGTTGTATGAATGTAGTATATATGTAGTATGTATGTATGTATGTTGTATGAATGTAGTATATATGTAGTAGTCCTTGGGCTGAGCAGAACCCAGATGAGCGGAGACGCGCAGCTCTGCCTCCACCCGCCTTAAAGCCCCATGGGATGCCTAACACCAACTGACCACATGTGATTGTACTTTCTTGTTTCATCCACTTTTATTTTATATTTGTACTGTACATATCTATTGTCTCAATTTTATAGCAACTTTTATCTGTAATCACTGCCCTACCTGTTCGGGGAGTAAATGATTTAATATTTAGTTTGTCTCCATGCTCTAAGAATCGAACTATATGCCTTTGTTAGATAATCGCTACTAATTTGTCGGGTTGGCTTCGAATCCCTCCCTTGAGTCTATAACTTAAGCGGAGAAACCTGGAGCTGGTGGCAGCGCGTTGTGCACGGTGATTGCGGCTTGCTGGCAGTCCAGAAGGGTCTTATATTGCTGAATGAGGGGCTGCGGCCACAGCATTGATAATTCCCTTACTGCAGAAGCCTAATTGCCGGTTCACAACAGGCAGCTCGTCCGGCGACTAATTATCCTAGGTGCAGTTCCATGACTGACCTGAGGGTAAGGGGGGCGCCGGAGAGTTGCGAGTTCCAAAGTGGAACTGAGAAAGTGGGATGTACATAAATCCCCGCAGTACTTAGAAGATTGATAGCAGTGGTGGGGCACCCAAAATACCCCCCCTGCATCAAATTGTAGAGCGAGATTAGCTTGCTGGATATTTTTGTCACATGGTGCCAGCGGTGGGATAACTAAGATAAGCCCCCACTGCGCCTGTGATAGCCGTGTGCCGGCAGTGTGTCTCGTCCCTCCGTCCGCTGATACACCCGTGTCAGTGGTGGGATTGTGACATAGTGGTGACACAGGGTCCGCTGTCTGTCACGTTTTGGTGGCAGCGGGACCCCGTTGGGCCCCGTAAGTGGCGAACGGCGGTGGGCTGTTCGTGTTGTTTACATCAACGAGCTGGCTACCGCTCTGTAATCTTCCACAGCACCAGGTCTCACCCTCCATGATGCGCAGGTGAAATTCCTGATGTATGCAGATGACTTGCTGCTTCTGTCACCAACCGAGAAAGACCTCCAAGACAACCTGAAAATCTTAGAGAAATTCAGCTCCACCTGGGCTCTACCGGTCAACCTAAAGAAAACCAACATCATGGTGTTCCAGAAGAGAAAGAGAAAATCAGACCAGCACCCTTCATTTATCCTCAACAACTGTGCCCTTACAGGAACGGACAAATATTCCTACCTGGGCCTAGAGATTCACCGATCAGGGAGCTTCAAACAAGCCATAGAGACCCTGAAAGACAAGGCATGCAAAACCTTCTATGCCATCCAAAGGAAACTCTACCATCTAAAGCCACCAGTGAGGGTCTGGTTAAAAATCTTCGACTCTATCATCGCCCCAATCCTCCTGTATGGCAGCGAAGTCTGGGGTCCTCACACCTACCCAGACTGGTCAAGGTGGGATTCAAGCTCAACAGAAATATTCCACCTGGAATTCTGGAAGCACCTTCTCCAAGTCCATCGGAGCACCTCCAACAGTGCTTGCCGGGCCGAGCTGGGCAGATTCCCTCTACACCTAACGGTTCTAAAGAGGGCACTGTCATTCCGGGCTCACCTACGTAGGAGCAATCCAAGCTCCCATCACCATAAAGCCCTGACACATGTAGGGGAAACAGAAAAACCAGGACCCTTGGAACAGCTCACCCAAACCCAACCTGACCAGAACACCAATCACAACAACCTGACAAAAGCCGGAATCAGGAAGATGGTAGACGAAGGCCAGGAGAGGTACGTAAGTGACTGGAAGAACGACATCATCAGCTCACAAAAACTGACCATGTACCAGAGTCTACAGAGAGACTACAGACTGGGTCCATACCTGGAGAAACTCCCGGACCCCAAAGACCGCAAGATCCAGAGCCGGTATAGACTCAGTGCCCACAGTCTGGCCATCGAATCCGGCCGACACAGGCAGAGCTACAAGCCCAGGGAGGAAAGACTGTGCCAACACTGTGACCAGGAGGCCCTGGAGGATGAGACCCACTTCCTGCTACACTGCTCCAAGTACTCAGCAGTGAGGGACACTCACTTCAGGAGACTCTCACATCTCTTCCCGGATTTCACCACCATGAAGGAGGAAGAGAAAACATATATCATGCTGGGGGAAGAAGAGAGAGCAGTGGAGATAGCAGCGCAATATGTGAGCGAATGTCATAGACTGCGAGAAAGAGAACTATGATATGCCATGGACTTCTATGGCCCCCACCCTGGATATGCCCCAACCCCCCATCCACCTTCCCTATGCCATAGACTTCTATAGCCTCATCCTGGATCTGCCCCCATGCCCCCATCCACCTTCCCTATGCCATGGACTTTTATAACCCCATCCTGGATCTGCCCCATCCACCTTTCCTACAGCCCCTTCCCAACATTCCTACAGTCCCTATCCCTATTCCCTTCTGTACACTTGCTTTGGCAAAACTATGTAGTATGCATGTATGTATATATGTATGTATGCTGTATGAATGTAGCATATATGTAGTATGTAGGTATGTTGTATATATGTAGTATGTATGTAGTATGTATGTTTTTTTTTTTTTTTTACATTCAACACATTAGCCGGATAATGGGACTAATACTGTCCCATCATTGGCTAATGTGTCAATCACTGTCATTGTAGCAGGCATAGCCTGATGGGACTTGTAGTCCCATTGGACAATGCCTGCACACACACACAACCCCCGGCAGGCCCGCACAGACCCCTGGCAGGCCCACACAGACCCCCGGCAGCCCGCACAGACCCCCGGCAGGCCCCTACAGACCCCCGACAGGCCCCTACAGACCCCCAGCAGCCCGCACAGACCCCCGGCAGGCCCGTACAGACCCCTGGCAGCCTCGCACAGACCCCTGGCAGCCTCGCACAGACCCCCGGCAGGCTCGTACAGACCCCTGGCAGGCCTGCACAGACCCCCGGCAGCCCGCACAGACCCCCAGCAGCCCGCACAGACCCCCAGCAGCCTGCACAGACCCCCAGCAGCCCGCACAGACCCCCAGCAGCCCGCACAGACCCCCGGCAGGCCCGCACAGACCCCCGACAGGCCCGCACAGACCGCGCATCATGATGTGCACAGACCGCGCATCATGATGACATCATTTCAGCAGCCAATCACAGCCACAACTCTGGCTCATTGCATTATGGGAACTTCCGATTCCGGTATCCGATATTGTAAAAATATCGGTACTCGGTATCGGAATTCCGATACAGCGAATATCGGCCGATACCCGATATTTGCAGTATCGGAATGCTCAACACTAATTAGCTCCTTTCCGCACTTAGCAGCTCCTTCTTCAGCTCCCCTGTCTCTTAAATTTGTCCTCCACTCAAAACAATTCAAATCTGTCTTTCTCTTACAAGATGGATTGTAGTGTCCCTGAGTGTCATGTGCACAGCCCTTTGTACTCATTGAGAGGGGAGTTTGTAGGAGGAGTGAATTCAGGGAGAGGAAACAGGCAGCAGGAATCATAGAAAGATGGTAGTGAACTTTCTAAATCTTTTAACCCCCCCTTCAGAGTTGATTCACATCCCATCAACTCTGCGTTGCTCTACAATTTCCTCTTCTTATTGCTTGTCTCAGCAATGAAGAGAAGGAATCCCTCTCTGTGTGCTCTGTATGTGAGAGATCACACTAGATACTTTTATTCATCTGCTCCCAATGGATTCCAAATTAAAGTGAATCTGCCAGCAGGTTTTGATACCCCAGTCCAGTCGTATCTACGCAAAGTCATGCAAGGAATGGTTCACATGACCATATTTTCGTTCGGATGTTGCCCGTGGAGAAAGTATACGACACTCACACCAAGGTTGTCCAGTATATCCTTGATCTCCCATCCTGAAACATGGACAGAAGACCCAGATCCTCACACGGATGACGTTGCCACGTCCCAGCCTGATGACGTCAGCGTCTCTTCTAGCGGGAATGTACCTGGCTGGATGCGCGATGATGTCCGCACACACCTCCGTTCACTCACTGACGATGCAGTGCTCCGGTGCGGATTCCTCCCAGCATGATGAATCGCCAGCCAGTGTGGATGGCTCACCTTTACCATGAATTTGATATCCTTTACAGAAATTTTGCTTACACACCTTTACTTTGGGGTAGAAAAATCTACTGACAGTTTCTCTTTAAGTGATAGCATCTGTTGGGGGAGAACTGGTAATAATGCAGGACACAAGTCAGGTAATGGCCAGTTGCAATGATAATCTTTATGTACACAGACAAAACAGCTTATTCTGAATTATTTGAAAGTACAGTTATCCTGTAATGAGATTTATCTCATCTAATCTGCTTAAAATGCAAAAAAATTATTAATAGGGGGCAATAAAGTGTCAATTCACTGCCTTTTAGAAGAAAGATATTTGCTAGGATCGTTGCCAGAAGCATTCCTAATGTTTGATGGTACTACTCAAGGAGAAAAAACAGGTGAAATCTGCTCAGCAAAATCTTGTGTCTGATTCACCTCTAGAAAATCTGCAGATCTTGGTCCTCTGACTACATTCTTATCACAATTATTGTACATTATTTGCACGGTTGTAAATGAAGACATACACTTTGCAGCTTTGTTGTGAAGACATATATGTACAACCACTCTTACTACAGTGAATAAATTGCAATGTCCTTCAAATACAGAAGAGTCCCCTGTGGAAAAGCATTGAGCAGGAACAAATTATATTTATGTACTGTTCATCACACCATGAGGCATCCTTGAGTGCTTTAAAATGAGAGAACAACACAGTTTAAACATTTCCATAATGATATACTTTAAAGGATACGATTTGTGTCTCAGGAAGCATTTGATTGATATATTCCCTTTAGTGGAGACAATGTTTATAAGTGATAAGGATTACACTGTGCTTCTCTCTGCAGTAGGTTGCTGTGTTGTATGTCTGTCATACTGTCATTTAAAATCAAAAGGGCGAGACACCGAGCGGCTCCATCATAGCGCACTAATTCTTTTCTGAACTTCTGTTTCATGCTTTGTGAGTGCTGCATTAAGTCAGTTCACGCACATTGTGACTTTATGATGCCGCTATAGGCAATTAATGGTCAGAATTGAGTTTTTTTTCTATTTTTTTCCAGAGCAATAGAAATTAGCATTAGGTAGTGAAGCTTCTTCAAATACATCCCTCAGATAAACACAAATATTTAAGTAAAAATACAGAGGAAAATGTCTTAGCCTTTAAAAGTTGGCGTTAATGGGATAAATTAATAAATACAGTACATGTAGCTTTATGTGCCTCACCTGCAGCATGAGAGAAGCTGTGAATATACAGTAAACGGTAATAGTTTGTGTGGGAATCCCAGTGTTTGCTCCATTGCTGAAGGCTTCAGATTCATTTTCACAAATTCCAGCATTACGTGCTAATATGATGCCAACTATCAATTTTGTTTAAATTACTAAATTCTCCTAAAACACAATATATTTTGAACTATAAAACAGATTTTATGCGTAGACTTCATATTCTATTCTGTAATTTCTTGGCTTTCTACAAGTGATAGGTACTGAGTGTCAAAAGCAAATGGCTTATGTTGTGACCCAGCTATCTGATTAGCATGTAAATCTATAATAATATTGTCTTACCGAGCAGCAGAAGTGTTAATGAATTTCTGGCATTCTATTCATTGCATGAGGCAGATCAGGATATAGGGATCTTTAAACTTTTCATAAAGTTTTTAAGCCACTATTGTTTCACTAAATCAAAAGTACAGGAAAATATTAGAAACTTATATATTAGAGAATAATGCTTCGTTTTCCACATATAAGGCTGGTTTCACACTAGCGTTTTATCGCGCAGCACATTGTGCGCTATCGGTCGCACAAGCAATGGTCCCCTATCTTTAACATGGCGGGCGCAGGGTCTAGCGCTTGCACGCATTCATCAGCAATTTCGTGTGCTGCGCATTTTCCAGGTGTGCGCCCTGACGCGCTAGACGCTACATGTTGCATTTTTTGTTCCACCCAACCTCGTTAAAAAAACACATGTGCACGTGTGCACAAGGAATGCGCAAAAAATAACATTACAGTCTATGGGGTCGCATGCATGCGTATGGATGTGTGCACGTCAGCGCTTTTTGCGTGCATGCGATTTGTAAGTAAACAATGTTTAGACACTTGTTTAAACCACCCCGTACAAAAGCAACATTGTTTGAGAGGAGTGTACTGTACATAAAAGAAGGTGTCTGCAGTGCCCGACCACTACTCTACAGACTGCCTGCAAGGCACAGCCTGCAAGACACAGCCTGCAAGACACAGCCTGCAATCTGCATCACCAAGAATGTGAGTAATCTTAAACGTCATGTCTGCCTCTCCTTTCAAATGTATTATGAACTAATGTTTTTTTTTAAGTTGCAGTATGTCTTCTGGATCGGAATACTAATCATACCAGCAAGAACTGGCCCAAGCAGAGCGTGAGGTGAGTATCTTCCTGCCTTTGGTAAGTATAGCTGCTGCATCTGCAAATGTGTAATAATTTTTGTTCTTTTTCAGACATCATCATCGGACCCGACATGTCAGGCCGAACAGCGGGAGCAGCCTTGCCAAGTCCCGGCGAGGAGATGAATTGTAAGTCTTTGAATGTCCCTTTTTTTAAATTTAGTTTTTCTCTTCCTTTTTTTCTGTCCTGTTTTTCAACTTCTGTCTTGCCTTTTTTATTTCTATTTTTCTATCTTTTTCCTTCAAAAAAATTTCCAAGATTATAATGTATTTTTTTTTTCTAGGTTCCACAACAGGACGAAGACGTCTATCAGGACAACGAGCACCTGATCTGCCTGGTCCAGGAGCGTGTCCCATTGTGGGACAGCCGAGACCAGCAGTACAAGGACACTGTGCTGACCCGGCAGCTCTGGAATGAGGTGGCCGCAGCGTTGATGGATGGCTGGGACAGCGCCTCTCCAAGTTCCAAAAAGGCGTTTAGTAAGTATTTCCATGCTCTGTGATGCCACATTGACTCTTGTTACTGATGACACTGTTGTGTTTCCTGCTAGATATATTCTAGCAGGAAAAACAACAGTGTTATCACTATCAACAGTGACTGGATTGTGTATTGTATTGCTGTATTGTGCCGTATTGACTCTTGTTCCTGATGATACTGTTGTGTTTCCTGCTAGATATATTCGATCAGGAAACACAACAGTGTCATCAGGATCAACAGTAACTGCATTGTGTATTGTATTGCTGTTTTGTTCCTGCTTTGACTCTTGTCCCTGATGACACTGTTGTGTTTCCTGCTTGATATTCGAGCAGGAAACACAACAGTGTCATCAGGATAAACAGTGACTGCATTGTGTATTGTATTGCTGTATTGTTCCTGCTTTGACTCTTTTTCCTGATGACACTGTTGTGTTTCATGCTAGATATATTCTAGCAGGAAACATAACAGTGTTATCAGTATCAACAGTGACTGCATTGTGTATTGTATTGCTGTATTGTGCCGCATTGACTCTTTTTCCTGATGACACTGCTGTGTTTCCTGCTAGATATATTCTAGCAGGAAACACAACTGTGTCATCAGGATCAACAGTGACTGTATTGTGTATTGGATTGCTGTATTGTACCACATTGACTCTTGTTCCTGATGACACTGTTGTGTTTCCTGCTAGATATTTTCTAGCAGGAAACACAACAGTGTCATCAGGATCAACAGTGACTGAATTGTGTATTGTATTGCTGTATTGTTCCTGCTTTGACTCTTGTTCCTGATGACACTGTTGTGTTTCCTGCTAGATATTTTCTGGCAGGAAACACAACAGTGTCATCAGGATCAACAGTGACTGCATTGTCTATTGAATTCTTTTGTGATGCCGCATTGACTGTTTGCCAAGTTCACTCAGGTGTGTGTGATGATACAGATGTTGCCATTAGTGCATTGTATAACGTTTTTTCTTTGTTTTTCCAACAGTGAACAAAGTCTGCACAAGTTGGCACTCGATGAAGGACCGCTTCAACACTGATGTTCATGCTGAGGGACAGGTTCGCAGTGGTTCAGTGGCAAGGACCAGAACAAAATACTGCTATCATCGCGAGTTGGCGTTCCTAAGACCGGTCCTTGACACCAGAGCGTAAGTATTTTTTTTATTTATTTATTTTTTTATCTGTGCTTTTCTATTCCACAGCAGTTGGCGCTTGTAAATGCATGATACTAATGCTTTTCTTTTCCTTTCACAGCACCTGGAGCAGCACCCTGCAACCTGTCCCTGAAGCAGTCCTTCATCGGACAACCTCGGACCCGTCCCAGCCATCTGACAGCCAGGAAGCAGTTTGCAGGTCAGCAACACGGACAGCTGGTGACCAGGAAGCTGGTCAATCAGGTGTTCCCCTGTCCCAGATCTCTGCCACTGGTTATGCGGGCACTTCCCGCCTGCGGCAGAGGGCCTCGGACAGGATTGTCATGCCTGAGTTCATGCACTTGAGCGAGGCCTTTCATGCCAGCCTCAAGGCACTGTCAGACAGAGTGGAAAGCGTTTTTTCACTCATGGAACGTGGTTTTACCCACATGGAACACCGCTTCCACTCTGTCAACACTCGCCTTGACCGTCTGGAGGCCGACCTCAACAGCCCAGCGCACCATTTTTTCTGTAAAATTGAACGGGGCATGGCCGAACACCTTAGTCCTGAGAAACAGCTGAATGTGTTGCAGGCCTGCAGCACTGCTTATTTGCAGGCTATGCAGCAGAATCGGTACGCGCAACAGTCAGTAGTGTCATTTCCAACTGTGCCACTACTGACTCGCTACTCCTCACAACTGACTTCTGCTGCATACCACTGCATGGCCACCTGCATTCCAAACCAAGCCAGACACCACTACACCACACCAATGCTGAGTGCTGCTGGACACTCCACCCCCGCCACCACCATGGCAAGTGCTACTCCTGTCTGGAGCACCACCACCGCCACCAGTCCACCATCTTGGAGCACCGCCACCACAGAATCTGCTTGGACCACCGCCACCTATTCTCCTGTTCAGGCACCTCCACCACTTCTCCTTCTAGGAGCACAGCCACCACTCCTCATCATTTTAGGAGCACCGCCACCACTTCTCCTCCTTCTAGGAGCACTGCCACCACTCCTCATCATTCTAGGACCACCGCCACCACTCCTCATCATTGTAGGAGCACCGCCACCACTCCTCATGATTGTAGAACCACCCCCACCACTTCTTCGTCTAGGAGCAGATGTAGATGTATTGTAGATCGTAAGCTCTCATGAGCAGGGTCATCTTATTTTGCTCTATTGTTAACGTTGTTACTTATGACTTATGTTTGGAACTGTTAAACTGTAAAGCGCTGCGGAATATAAAGCGCTATATAAAGATTATTATTATAATTATTAGGAGCACCGCCACCACTATTCATCCTCATAGGAGCACTGCCACCACTTCTCCTCCTAGGAGCACTGCCACCACTTCTCTTCCTAGGAGCACCGCCACCACTTCTCCTCCTTCTAGGAGCACCGCCACCACCGAGCATCAGAGGGGTGACCCACATTCCCTCTTTTACCAATCAAGGCCACGGTCCACCAGCTCAAGGCAGTGAAGCATTTTAAGGCGGTCACACAGTGGCAGGAGGTCCAGGCAGGAGACTCCCGCACCCAAGAAGAATAAAAAGCAAAAGACTTTGTTTGTCCCTCCCCTTCTCCTCCTAATGTGTCTCACCCTGCCTCCAGTTCCATCCCTGATCTCCCTTCCCCCACTACTTTCGTCGCCCCTTCCCCTAGAAACCCTTCCTCGCTTTCCAGCCGTTCCTCATCTCTCCACACCCCCAAAGTAGCACAATCTTCCCCCAAACGTCCTTCAAAATAATTTTTTTGTAAAATAAATGCTCAATTCTGCTTTCAGCTAATACGTTTCGATTAATGTGTCTTTCGCCGCCTACACACACTGCGCCATACACTTTGCATTTTTGCCTACACATAGCTCCATTATAGTGACACATGTTTCTTGTGTCATTCCTGGAGATATGTGTAGTCAAAAACACCAATATATGACTTGTATTTTCCCCACCAGTCTCTTCTGTATGCTAATATTGCACAGACTGAATAGAGGATGGTGTTGAGTGCAAGGCATATCTATTGTTACCTTGCCAGGTATCATAAAAAGTTAATTGAGGGTAGTCTGTTTTTACCATCATCAATTCACTTATTGTGAGACAAGGCCAAGGGATTCTAGATATACCTTGTAATTAACCACATCCTCTATGATGGGGAAAATACATATCATATGTACAATACCCTGGCTTTGTATGATAACTATTTATCACACCTGGGCAGGTGAATACACATATGAGTTTTAACCTACAGCATCGCTTCAGTCTGCATATATTTCAGGCAGACTGTAGCGATGCTGCAGTTTAACTCATATGTGTATTCTCCTGCCCATGTGTGATAACATTCTGAAGTCAGGATGCGTTAATTTGAGCGTCCTCACTTCAACATGACACCAGGCTTGGGGATTGTAGAAGTTGTATAAACTTTATTATCTCTCCAGTCTGCATTCAAACTCAAGCCACAGTGGTGATCCTACAAATAATATTTATAGTCACATGGTCAGGTGTTATAAAGAGTGATGGATGCTAGTGCATCCCCAAATCACTATTTGTAACATCAGGCCAGGTGACTCAAATATTAGTTGTATTATCTCCACCGTCGATGCAAATTGAACACAAACTGTAGAGAAGATAAAGGTCATACAACTTGTGTGTGTGTGTATAGTCACCTGGTCAGGAGTGCTAGTAAGTTCATGATGCACAAAACACAGCATCATGAATTCACTGGTACACCTGGCCAGTTGATTATTGTATTGGAGTGTAAAAAGACAGAGTGCACTCGGTACAGGTATCAAAACAGGTTTTTGATTAACATACAAACAAGAAAACATTTTTACACCATTTGATCTTGCCATTTCGCCTGTCCTCCTGTCCTACATCTGAGATGAAATAGGCCGCAAATTGGTCCCTCATTTGGCCAACTTCAACGGATGACCTGTGATTTGCTGAGTGAGTTCAGGCAATGGGTTAGGAGCTGCATCATCGAGTTCAAAGTTCGGGTGCTCTTTAGCCATCACAAAATAATGTAGAACCACACAGGCCTTCACCACCTCTTCCACTGTTTCCAGTTTCAGATTAATGACTGTACTGAAATGCACCATCTGGAGACAAGTATACCAAAGGCACACTCTACAGTTCTTCAGGCCGTGGTCAGCCTGTAATTAAAAATTTTTTTGGTGTGGTCCAAGTCCCAGCTGGAGTAGGGTTTGAGCAGGTTTTGGCACATCTGGTATGCCTCATCCCCAACCATTACAAATGGCTGTGGTGGACCTTCGGTGTTGGGAAGAGGCCGTGGCATGGGGAAATTGAAATTGTTGCCATACAACCTCCAGCCCAGGTCCGAGTTCTCAAAAGCCTGGGAGTCATTCCCACAGCCAAATGCCCAAATGTCCTCTGCAACAAACATAGTCTGCATCCGTAATTGCCATGAGTACTGTAGAAAAGTACTTTTTGTAGTTATAGTACTCAGAGCCTGTTCTTTTGGGTTTGATTATCCAGATGTGTTTCCCATCAACCGCTCCCAAACAGTTGGGGAAATTGCAGACTGTCCAGAATTTTTCGGCTATTTCAAACCACTTTTCAGTGGTGGGCAGGGGCATAAAATCTTGACAAAGAGCGTTCAACAAAGCCCGGCAGGTGTCCGCAACAATTCCTGACAAGGTGGAGATTCCAATCTGAATGAAGATAGGCTCTCTCCAGTAGCCATGAATCTGCGAAACAGCGAAAGAACAAAAATTAATATTTATGTATATGGTTTTTTAAAACAATAAAAGAAAAAAAAATAGTACATGGCATAATAATAATTCTGCAGGTCTTTGTTTACTACATGCAGAACAATAATTCTTCCAGCTTTGAAATAGTACATGTCACAACAAAGAAATTTATGCAGGCATTGGTTTTGCAATATTACGTACCGTAATGTGACCAGGAGCCATTCCTCAGGAGGAATCGCATGATGGAGCTGTGTGTCCTGTCTCCGGATGGATTCTTGGACATGACCAAACAAACCCCTGAAGCTTTGTTGGGACATCCGGGTATAGTCAGTAAATTTCTCCGGGTTTGCCTGGAGCTCGCTGTAGAGGGTGTGGTACGCTCCATGGCTCTCCTGGAGTTCAATAATCAGATGTATCCACAAACGGCGCCACTGCCATCTTCGCTGTCTCTCTCTCTCCCTTTGTTGATGGCAAGCAACTGCATAAGCCTGAGCCATCGCGATGCCAAGATCCAAGTTGAAGTGAAAACTCTTCCAGCGCAGATCCATGTTTCACAAAGGAAAATGTAAGAAAATGTGAAGAATTCAGCTGTAAACAAGGTCTATATAAAGAATTCCCATGACACACACCCACTGGTGTCCCATTGGTGGAGTCTGTTGCAAGAATTTTTCAAGGATTTTCCTCCTGTGAAATGTGACATCTAGACAACCCATGTGCATAAAAAACGCAAACGCATGGAAAAACGCTTGAAAACGCATACAAACGCTGCCTTTTTTCATAATGCGCACGATGATGCAACAAAATATCGCAGCCTTTACAAGCGTTTGCAAGCGGTTTTTGGATGCATTTTATGTGTGCTCGAAATGCTGCGCAAAATGGCGCAAGTGTGAAACTAACCTAAGCCACTCCTTCTCTCCTCTTCTTTCCTAAATGCATTATCCATCTTGTAATATTACAAAAAAAATCAGTTTTGAGAGATTAGACACTTTGTCTTCTTTGAGAAATCAGGTTGCAAGTTGTCACTTAAAATCTATGGAGAGGGGAAAAGAGGAGAAACCAGCCAAAAACCGAGAGTAGGAGAGACACAGATAGATGGTGCTTCATGTGATGTCGCTAATATATGCTATATCCAGACCCATTGCTGGATTCACAGCTACAGTGCTCAGTATTGCTGTAGAATTACAACAATGCTGCTGCTTTTGGTTGTGCACTAAATAGAGAAAAGGGAAAATGTACCTTCTTACTGTGTGTTGTTTATGGGAGCGATCATAGGAGTTAGTTTCTATCCACAAGCTGTGGGAAAAATGGAGTTTGCAGAGGGGAAACTGGTGAAGAATGACATATACAAATCATTTACTGGTCAGGAACACTACACCCCAGCATTTCCTGGAAAGTCACCTGAAGCAACTATACTGCCAACTTTTTAACACTAAGGTTTGGATATGGCTTTAAAAAAGGCTACTACTTGCGATATTACGCAATTTTATTTCAAAGTACAAAATTAAAGGAATAGTATGATTGTGTACACTTTTGTATATTTTAACATACAAAGGTTAAGTATATACACACGTAGTAAAAATTGTTGGTACCCCTCATTTAATGACAGAAAAACCCACAGTGGTCACAGAAATAACTTGAATTTGACAAAAGAAATAATAAATTAAAAATCTATGAAACTGAAAACAAATGAAAGTCAGATATTGCTTTTGACCCATGCTTCCACAGAATTTTTTTAAAAATAAAAATCATGAAATAAACCTGGACAGAAATTATGGTGCGCCTGAAAATAATGTGTCAAAATGGACATGCTAAATCAAGGTGTGTCTACTAATTAGCATCACAGGTGTCTATAATCTTGGAATCAGTGATTGGGCCTATATACAGGGCTACAGATACTCACTGTGCTGTTTGGTGACATGGTGTGTATCACACTCAACATGGACCAGAGGAAGCGAAGGAAAGTGTTGTCTCAGCAGATTAGAAAGAAAATTATAGACAAGCATGTTAAAGGTAAAAGTTATAAGACCATCTCCAAGCATCTTGATGTGACTGTGACTACAAATGTACATATTATTCAGAAATTTAAGATCCATGGGACTGTAGCCACAGGAGGAAAGTTGATGACAAATCAAAGAGATGGATAATCCGAATGGTAAAAAAGAGCCCAGAATAACTTCTAAACAGATTAAAGGTGAGCTTCAAGCTCAGAGAACATCAGTGTCAGATCGCATAATCTGTCATTGTATGAGCAAAAGTGGACTTCATGGGAGACGACCAAGGAGGATACCATTGTTGAAAAAAAATCATAAAAAGCTAGACTGGAATTTGCCAATCTACATGTTGACAAGCAAAAAAGCTTTTGGGAGAATGTCCTATGGACAGATGAGACTAAAGTGGAACTTTTTGGCAAGGCACATCAGCTCTATCTTCACAGATGGAAAAATGAAGCATATGAAGAAAAGAACACTGTCCGTTCTGTGAAACATGGAAGAGGCTTTGTTATGTTCTGGGACTGCTTTGATGCATCTGTCACAGGGTGTCTAGAATCTGTGCAGGGTACAATGAAATCTCAAGACTATCAAGGGATTCTAGAGACAAATGTGCTGCCCGGTGTCAGAAAGCTTGGACTCAGTCGCAGGTAATGGGTCTTGCAACAGAATAATGACCCAAAACACACAGCTAAAAACACCCAAGAACGGCTAAGAGGAAATCATTGGACTATTCTGAAGTGGCCTTCTATGACCCCTGACCTAAATCTTATTGAGCATCTTTGGAAAGAGCTGAAACATGCCATCTGGAAAAGGCAACCTTCAAACACGAGACAACTGGAGCAGTTTGTTCTTGATGAGTAGGACAAAATACCTGTAAAGAGGTGCAGAAGTCTCATTGAGAGTTACAGAATCGTTTGAGTGCAGTGATTGCCTCAAAAGGCAAGCTTTATACCTCCGATCATAGCTGAGCACTCATGCAGTCTTGTGACAGCGTGGAAACTGTGGGGGTGATTTGCACATGACAACGCAGCAAACACTGGATGTTCGGGTCCCCCATTCAAGTGAATGGGGTTCGGGTTTGGGTCCGGGTAATGTTCTGGTGCCCGAACACAAACTTTTTGTAACTGTTCGGCCGAACCCACTGAACCCAAACATCTAGGTGTCCACCCATCTCTACAAACAACAAACATAGAACTGTTTGTGAGGTGAAAGGACTTCAGACAATAAGTAAACAGTTCTCAAGATTGTGCAACTATGAGCATTGTCTGTCTGTAAATGTTTGGCTAGTAATGCTGAATTGTAATGGTCTGAATGCATTCTGCATATTTCAATATGGACTCAAAATATCCATTTTTATATTGACAATACAGCAACAGGTACACTTTAAACAACTATGTAAATAGTACTCTTAGTGACATTCCAACTCTCGGTGCTTATGTACGTTACTGTATGTCTACGGTGTGTTATGTAGTACATCTACTGAATTAAATTTATATCTGAAGAAGGTCTAATTTATTAATCGAAATATTGTATGTATAATTAATATGCATATTAGATTGATATATCACTGCAATCTAACTACAGAGTGCCCACATCTTCAGATCTACTATAAGTGTTAGAACACTACTACTGCACCACCTGCTTTGAGTGTTGTGGTTTACATACAATTACAGAAGACCTCTGCCACTACCATATTGACCCTTCTATGAGGCCCACAATGTGATTGGACTTCACAAGAGATAATTAATTTAAGTATATAGTCCAATACTTGAATATGTACTTTTAAGTTATTGAATGGCTTTAATAAGTTAGAAAGAATGAAAATTAACAAGTTTGTAATAGTTTTGCTTTTTCTATCAGTTGTCATTCTCCTGCAATAAGAGCTTTTATCTTTAATAGTGTACAGCTGGTTTCTATGGAACCTGGCCACTAGTGCCTGTCTTTATCCTGGCTTAGAGTTCGTAGTAGTTACATTCCAGTGGGAAAGTTAAAGCCTAACATGCAAGCCACCTCTCTCCAGCCCATTAATTTTATACAGCAGTTAACTGCCACCACCCTCCCGCTCCCTTTCAGCTTTTGAGTAACTGCTGTTATAAAAACTTGTAAAATCACCAGCCACATAACTTTCAGAGCAGTTCTCGTAATCACGGCTCTCAGACTTTCACTGTCCGGAGCTGTGTGCTTGTTAAAATGCCCTGTTATCTCTATGTGTAAATACAATCATAACGGTGTACATTTAGAAGAGATCATTGATAGCTGAATGTATTATAGCAGAACTTGTGCTGAGCTTTATAGTTCTACTAATACTAAAGCTCTCCTGTTTATTAGAACTGTCATTCAAGGAATGTACACCCAGTCAGAAGCCAGGAAATTATGAGACTGTATTGCATTAGACAATTTGAAAATACCCCTTTCAGAATTGCAGTTAATAATACAAGCATTCAATTAATTTTTACTTTATATTTTAGTCCCCCTAGGGGATTTGAATCTGTAATTGTTTAATGATTTTAAAAATTAAAAAATCTAAAAAAGTTTGTGTGAATCTACTTTTTCAGAATTAAAAAAAGAAATTACCGTAAAAAGCTAAATATGTTTGATTGTGTCGTGTACATCAAAAATTGTACAAAGCAAATATTAAATTAATAAACCCAAAAAGTTAATTATGTAAAAAACACCATGTCTTTTTGGTCACCTACCATCCCCAAAAAATGCAATATAAAGCTATTTAAAAGTCAAATGTATTCCAAAAATACATATAATTTTGGGTCATCATGCAAAAACAAGCTCTTACACAATTCTGATGACAGGAAGATTGGTCTGAGAAATGGCAATACCAAGCTTTTTGTTACACAGTGCGAAACAATAAGGGTATCATCACATTTAGCGATGTACCAGCGATCCCGACAACGATATGACACGGTCGGGATCGCTGGTGCATCGCTAAATGGTCGCTAGTGAGCTGCCAAACAGGCAGATCTCACCAGCGATGCAGCAGAGGTCGGCGGTCGTTACTTACCTGTCAGATGCGGCGATGAAGACGTCCTCCCGATCGCGTTCACGTGTTGCTCGTCGGCGCCAGCAGGAAGCGGCCGACTTGAAACGGCCCAGGACGTTCTCGAGCGATCAGTGATAGCCAGCGGGGGAGCTGGTCGGAGGTAAGTATCACACATAGCGATATCGCTAGCAATATCTCTGCTGCGTCACAAAATCGGTGACGCATAAGCGATATCGCTAGCGATCTCACTTAGTGTGATGGGGCCTTAAAAACTTGGTGTTTTTGTAATCATACTAGGATGATATTATTGTGTCATTTCTCAGCTCATCACATTGCATACTGTGAAAATGAAACCAAAGAAACAATGGCAAAGTTGTGTTTTTTTCACCACACTTGAACTTTTTTCCCTGTATGGAAAAATGAATGGTGTTATTCAGAGCTACAATTTGTCCAGCAAAAATAAAGACTTTGTATGGCTATGTCGAAGGCAAAATAAAAAAAAGTTATAGCTCTTGGAAGGAGTGGAGGAAAAGAGTTAAAGCACGAAAATGAAATAATGGCTGCTCCTAAAGGGGTTAATGATGTGCATGAATCTTGCAATGTGAGTGCATATTGCACTTCAGCCTCATTCACTTGGATGGAGATGCACTTAATTTCTAGAATGAGCCCATTGACAGAAATTACACTTTGAGAACAAAGTCTACACATCCATTTTTAAAATGCTAGTTTGTTGTCATGTAAAAATATCATACCAAGAAGAAGAATTTCAAAACTTTTTTCACCTTTATTGCTACCCTTAATCTGTGCAATTCAAATGAAAAATAAACTGAAATATTTTTGGGTTGAAAGAGAAAAAGAAGTATAATAATGTGGTTACATGAATGCAGTGGGGAGAAAAGTATTTATTCAGCCACCAATTGTGCAAGTTCACCCACTTAAAAAGATGAGAGAGGCCTGTAATTGACATCATAGGTAGACCACAACTATGAAAGTCAAAATGAGAAAGCAAATCCAGAAAATCACCTTGTGTTATTTGGCAAGAATTATTTTGCAAATTATGGTGGAAAATAAGCATTTGGTCATTAACAAAAGTTTATCTCAATATTTTGTTACATATTCTTTGTTGGCAATGACAAAGGTCAAACGTTTTCTGTAAGTCTTCACAAGGTTGGCACACACTGTTGGTGGTATGTTGGGCCATTCCTCCATGCATATCTCCTCTAGAGCAGTGATGTTTTGGGCCTGACGCTGGGCAACACAGACTTTCAAATCCCTCCAAAGATTTTCTATGGGGTTGAGGTCTGGAGACTGGCTAGTCCACTCCAGGACCTTCATATGCTTCTTACGAAGCCACTCCTTTGTTGCCCTGGTGGTGTGCTTAGGATAATTATCATGCTGAAAGACCCATCCATGTTTCATCTTCAATGCCCTTGCTGATGGAAGGAGCTTTGCACTCCAAATCTCACAATACATGGCCCAATTCATTCTTTCATGTTCACGGATCAGTCGTCCAGGTCTCTTTCCAAAGAAACAGCCCCAAAGCATGATGTTGCCACCCCATGCTTCACAGTAGGTATGGTGTTCTTTAGATGCAACTTAGCATTCTGTCTCCTCCAAACACGAAGAGGTTTGTTTCTACCAAACAGTTCTACTTTTGCTTCATCAGACCATAAGATATTCTCCCAATATGCTTCTGGATAATCCAAATGCTATCTACCAAACTTCAGACAGGCCCGGACATGTACTGGCTTAAGCAGGGGGACACATCTTGCACTGCAGGATCTGAGTCCCTGGCGGCAGAGTGTGTTACTGATGGTAGCCTTTGTTATGGTGGTCCCAGCTCTATGCAAGTAATTCACTAGGTCCCCCATGTGGTTCTGGGATTTTTGCTCACCGTTCTTTTGATAATTTTGACCCCACAGGGTGAGATCTTGCGTGGAGTCCCAGATCGAGGGATATTATCCGTGGTCTTGTATGTCTTCCATTTTCTTATTATTGCTCCCACGGTTGATTTCATCACACCAAGCTGCTTACCTATTGCAGATTCAGTCTTCCCAGCCTGGTGCAGGGCTACAATTTTATTTCTGGTGACCTTCGATAGTGCTTTGGTCTTCACAATAGTGGAGTTTGGAGTGTGTGTGTTTGAGGTTGTGGACAGGTGTCTTCTATACTGATAACAAGTTAAAGCAGGTGCCATTACTACAGGTAATGAGTGGAGGACAGAAGAGCCTCTTAAAGAAGAAGTTATTAGTCTGTGAAAGCCAGAAATCTTGCATGTTTTTAGGTGACCAAATACTTATTTTCCAAAATGATATGCAAAATAAATGTTGCCAAATCAGAAAAGGTGATTTTCTGGATATGTTTTCTCAGTTTGACTTGCATAGTTGTGGTCTACCTATGATGTCAATTACAGGCATCTCTCACCTTTTAAAGTGGGAGAACTTGAAAAATGTTCTTGATTTTTTCCGTTTACGTTGTTTACCGACGGGTTAATTGTTTTTATATTTTGATAGATCAGACTTTTTTGAATGCGGCAATACCAAATATGTGTATTTTTTTAACATCTTTATTTTCATTGGGGAAAAGGGGAGTGATTTGAACTTTTATTTATTTTTTTCATATTTTTTAAAACTTTTTTTAACTTTTTCCTTATTTTGTAAGAGGCTTGAGTATGCGATTGTCCTATTTCTAGCGCTTTCTGCAGAGATGCCTCAGCATTAGCTCAGGTTCTGGATGTAATTCACAGCCATCACCTGCTGGGTATGGGGCAGGATCGCTGCGTGAGCGCGCTCCATACACCCGCTTCCAACTTGCGCTGTATATATATGGTGCATGTCATGTAAGGGTTTAACCACTTCTGGATGACGATCTGCGCAATGTTCCACAGTATATCTAATGACTTGGACATTTTTTGTACTCTTCTCCTGACTGATAGCATTCAACAATGAGTTCCTTATGCTCTGTTGTAAGCTGTTTACAGTACATGGTTTTTGCTGTAAAATGCAACAAAGAAAATGTCAGGAAATTCCTACTAGAACAGCTAATCTTAATATGGAGTTAATCAGAATCACTGTAAATAATGGCAGCTTTGTTCTGACAACTATATAACATGAGTTTAAATGTGATTGGCTAATATTGAACACAACCACATCCCCAATTATAGATGGGTATTCCCACTTGTGCACCCACATTATTTTAGTTTTGTTCTCCCCCCTCAAAATTATTTCAGTTTCTTTCACAATGGATTTTTACAGATTATGGGTGACATGTAAGGTGAAAAAGTTCTGAACTATTTCTTCTTGGTGAGATTTTTTTTAGGACAAGTTTCTGGCAATTAACAGGAGTGTGTAACTTTTTATATCCATTGTTTGTAACAAGCGATATGATGCAGGAAATATTTATATACTAGCTGAAGAGCCCGGCGTTGCCTGGGCATAGTAACCAACTGTGGTTAGTTATAGCAATTTATAATGATTATATTGCACATAAAAACTGTGCATCTAATCCTATCCTGTGTGATACTGACTGCTGAGTCGTGTATCTAATTCCATTCTGTGTGATACTGTCTGCTGAGCCGTGTATCTAATACTATTCTGTGTGATACTGTGTGCTGAGCTGCGTATCTAATCCTATCTGTAATGTAAAATGTCTGCAAGGTAGAACTTTCTAGAATCCTCAATTCTTCCCAGAAAATCACCTTGTCACACAGCAGCATCCCTCCTCCCTTACAGCCCCCTCCTTTTGGCCCTCTTAGCAGCTGTCTGTGTGTGTGTTTTCTGCCGGCATCTGAAACCTGATACCGGGCATTTCCTCTCGAAGCATAGCAAGGGGGAAAAGATCTCTTTGTTCTGGCCGAGGCTAGATGCCAGTAAATGGGAAGTATTAAAACAAGTCATATTGCAAAAACCATACAGCTCAAAGATATAATAACCATATCACTGCGTAGGCAACGAAAGCAGCTTACCAATCTCTAATTTTCATAATCCTAATCCCTCCAGAAACTGAGATATGGATTGCTCCCAAACGGAGTGTCCTAAGTATGGCATGCTTGGTGTCTTCGGATTCTATTCGGTAAATCACAAACAATGATGCCCTATGTGTGTTGGTACGGGCTTTTCTCATTTAGATATAGTTATTCTAAGTTTTGCAGCCAAATCCTAACTTGGAGAGAGGGAGGTTGGACCTCTCCAGACCACCCATTTCATGAGGTCACAGACACTAGACTATAGGTATTCCCTACTAAATTCCAGTCAGTTCAGCTGGAGTCCTCCTGCCAGAGAGACACGCCGATGAGTGGGGACGTTTGGTTAAGCGCCCTTCCCCCAGCCACATGGTCTGTCTAATACCAACTACGCGCATGTGAGTGTTACTTTCTGCTCTTTCATCCACTTTGTTTTATATTTGTATTTGTACATATGTAATGTCTCAACTTTATAGCAACTTTTGTATTTGTAATCACTGCCTGACTTTGGGGAATAAATCGTAAAATTATCAGTTTGACTCCATGCTCTAAGAAACAAACTATGCGCCTTTTTTAGATAATCGCTACTAATTTCAGGGGTTTGCCGCAAGCCCTCTTAATTAACTCTTTGATTAAGTAAAGCATGGCTGGTGGCAGCGTGATGTGCATGGCTGGCTAGGCTAGCTGGCAGTACAGACGGGTCTTACATGCTGAATCAGGGGCTGCGGCAACAGCATTGATAATTCCCTTACTGCAGTAGTCTAGTGGCCCGTGCACAACAAGCAGCCCGTCCGGCGACTAATTATCCTAGGTGCAGTTCCCTGACTGACCTGGGGGTAAGGGGGGTGCCGGAGAGCTGCGAGTTCCAAAGTGGAACTGAGAAAGTGGGATATACATAAATCCCCGCAGTTCTTGGAAGGTTGTTAGCAGTGGTGGGGCATCCAAAATACCCCCTGCAGTAAATTGTTAGAGCAAGATTAGCTTGCTGTATTTTGTCACGTGGTGCCGGTAGTGGGATAACTAAGATAAGCCCCCACTGTGTCTGTGATAGCTGTGTGCCGGCAGTGCATCACGTCCCTCCGTCCGCTGACAAACCCGTGTCGGTGGTGGGATCATGACATATTGGTGGCACAGGGTCCGCTGTCCATCACAATTTGAGAACGACAGTCCGCTCGTTCGTCACATATAGGTGGCAGCGGTGGGCTGTTCCTCACATATTGGTGGCAGCGGTGGGATAATCCTAGAGCATTAGTGATTTGGTTTGAGCCATCATTCCTCTCACTAAAAACCTGCATGGTTCCTGTGGGAATCCTGCATCATAGGTTTTGGAGAACAGACTCAGTGGTTACTAGTCCTGAGACATTTTTGTGTACTTGCAAGTATTCCCTCCCTTCTTCTTTATTTTTCTTTTCTATCTTTTATTTGGCAACCATGGCGGCAAAAGGAGAACACTGGTACAGACAGCAGAAAAATGAAAACCTTGCTGCAGTATGCACGTACCAAGGCGTTGACGCCACAAGCAAAACCAGAGATCAATTGATCGCGGCTCTGGTGCAGCTGGACAACACCCAGAGTCCAGCGGGTGCAGAAGTTGGCCCAAGTGACAATGGGGCTTCATCAGAGGCTCCACTCCTGAGCGCTGGCCCCACATTCAACCAGAGCACTCTGGACCCCTACCTGCAAGCGGCCTTGGACGCACTCCCTGCCGAAGACAGTGAGGGACAGGTGAGGCTGATCCAGCAATATCGGCAGGAGGCCCGAGCCAAAACAGAGGCTGAACGAGAAGCTCAGAGGGTCCACGAACTGGAGATGCTCCAGCGGGGGTGGAATGCCCCCACAGCCCGAAACAGTGAACCCAGCAGCGTCCAGAGTCCTAAACCCCAGCCAGAGCATTTTCCCGTGATCGAAAAGGACGGGGACTTGGACATGTTTCTGCGAGCCTTTGAGAGAGCCTGCCTACAGTACCTGCTGGATAAGGTCCAATGGGCCAGGTACTTGACTCCAGGGCTAAAAGGCAAAGCTCTGGAGGAGTTTGCTTCTCTGTCGTGAGAAGACGACGACTATGATGCCATCAAGCAGGCTCTGATCGCCAAATACCGGCTGACACCTGAGGTATACCGAAAGAAGTTCCGGAACCTCCAACGTGGCCCACACGATAGCTTTAGTGATGTGGTGCAAGGACTCAGGACCCACTTAGACCAGTGGATCCATGGACTGTCCGTTGATTCCTTTGAGCAGCTATGGAACCTGATGATCAAAGACCAGTTCCTGCATCTTTGCCCAGCTGAGGACCGACAGTTCATCCTGGACCGCAAACCACCGAATGCGGACAAGGCGGCGCAGATCGCCGACAACTATGAGGCCAACCGTAAGCCAGAGACGCGGAAGCCAGTCACCACCAGCTGGATAGGGGGTAAGCCTGCAACCAACCCCAGTGCCCCAGATAGCCATCCCTCTGGAGGCCCTGTCCCTGTTGCCAACACCAGGCCTACTACTGACAGTCGCCTGTGTTTCAACTGCAATTGGACTGGTCACTTCCGTCACGCCTGTCCGGAAAAGCCGAAGAATCCCCCAGCCAAGGCCTCTGGGCCCAACGCCTCTGTTCTTTTGGTGGGAGGTGTGGTTGGGAGGATTGACGACAACATTCAACCTGTTCAGGTGGGGGCCCGTCTTGCTACAGGCCTCAAGGACACCGGGGCTGAACGAACCCTCATCCGTCCTGGACTGGCAGCCCCTGAAGAGTTTGTTGAGGGGAAAACCCTGACTGTCACCGGGATTGGAGGCACCCATTGTCCCTTGCCAGTGGCTCAGGTTTTTCATGATTAGGGTGCTGGGAGCGGGTTGAGGGAAGTGGGAGAGTCTGAAAACCTACCCACTGATGTTTTATTGGGGACTGACTTGGGGAGGATGGTTGCATACTACGTCCCTGACACCCCTCCCCAGTCTGATAATAAGGGTAACGTTAACCCTGGTGATGATGATGATGATGGGAAACTGAATGTGTTACCGGCTAATGACTTGATGAGTAATGATGCAACTAACAGCCATTCTTTCCCCAGGAATGATGCTGATGGTGATGTAAATGTACCAAAGAAACCTGATAACCATTCTTTTCCTAGGAATGATGATGATGATGATGTATCTGTGCCGACTGAACCTGTTAACCCTTTCTTTGAAACGGTAGATGTGTCCACAGGTACCGAAGTGCTCAGCCCCATCACTCTGCGGAGTGAGACGGCTGAGGAACCCCTGGCAGGAGCAAGCAACGGTGCTCAGGGAAATGGGGAAGTGCATGGGGACCATGAGGAAGGTAATGCCATGCAACTGACCAGTGCCACCGAGGAAGGTAACTGGCCCATAAGTAGCACTGCTCCTGAAGTGTTGGGGGTGGATGGGGAGGTAGAGCCCATAGCAGCGCCGATAGGTGGGTCTGTAGAAATCCCCAGGGAGACAGCATACATAGCCGCTGTCACACATAGTCAGAGTGCCCAGATCGCAGGTAGCGCCCTGCCTTCTGGACCCTCTTCTGCTACAGGAGAGACTGAACCAGAGGTGACCCCAGAGCCGGTTCCAGAGGGTCCCAGTAAGGAAGGAACCTTGACGTCACTTCTGGCAGCCTCCAGCAAGGAGTTCCAGGCTGCTCTGCACTCAGATGCCAGCCTGGAGAAATTGAGACACCTCGCCAAGACGCCCACCTCCGAGCCTGATAAGGAGAGGGTGTTCTGGGAACGAGGAAGGTTGTACCGGGAGACAGTACCCGGAGATTCCCAAAAGGAGTGGTTGAGGGAAAGACAGCCATTCGTCCCCTTACAGTATAGAACTGAGTTGTTGCGGATTGCCCATGAGATTTCACTCGCTGGACACTTGTGGATCAGCAAAACAAAGGCACGGCTGTCTCAACACTTCTATTGGCCCAAGATGGGGACAGATGTAACACAATACTGTCGCTCCTGTGACCCCTGTCAAAAGGTGGGTAAGGCGGGGCCTGCTCTTAAGGCTCCCCTTATTCCTTTGCCGGTGATAGAGGAGCCTTTCCAGAGAATCGCGGTGGACATTGTAGGCCCGCTGACCATCCCCAGCAGCTCTGGAAAGCGATACATTCTCACCGTGGTAGACTACGCTACCCGGTACCCAGAGGCAGTAGCTCTGTCTTCAACCAGGGCAGATAAGGTGGCTGACGCACTGGTGACCATCTTTTCAAGGGTAGGATTTCCCAGGGAGATGCTTACCGATCAAGGGACCCAATTCATGTCTCGCCTAATGGAGGCTCTCTGTAAGAAAATGCAGGTGAAGCACCTGGTATCGAGTGCGTATCATCCACAGACTAATGGTTTGTGTGAACGCTTTAACGGTACCCTCAAGCAGATGCTCCGCATGCTGGTTGAGACCCAAGGGCGTGACTGGGAGCGGTACCTCCCACACCTGCTGTTCGCTTACAGAGAAGTTCCGCAGGCCTCGACCGGGTTCTCTCCCTTCAAGCTCCTGTATGGCAGGCGTGTCCGGGGACCCCTTGGGTTGATAAGAGAATCCTGGTAAGTTGAGCCAAACCCCACAGAAGTGTCCATCGTGGATTATGTAATGTGCTTCCGTGACAAGATACAGACCTTGACGCAGTTGGTGCATGACAACATGACGCAGGCTCAGGCTGACAAGAAGCACTGGTACGACCAGAACGCCTGGGAGTAGACCTACCAGGTGGGTCAAAAGGTGTGGGTGTTGGTCCCCGTACCAACGGATAAGCTTTAGGCAGCCTGGGAAGGCCCATACGTCGTCCACCAACAGCTCAACCCGGTCACCTACGTGGTCACGCTTGACCATGCTCGGGGTAGGCGCAAGGCCTTTCACGTCAACATGCTGAAGGTGCACCACGAGCCTGAAGCTTGCGTCCTACCGGTCTGCAACCTGCCCAAGGATGGGGAGGAAGATCCCCTCCTGGACATGCTGGCCCAAGCCAAGGCCAATGGGTCCATTGAGGACATGGAGATAAGTGGTTTGCTAACCGTATCCCAGCGGTTGCAGTTGGTGGAAACCCTGGAACCCTTCCGGGTCGTGTTCACCAACCAACCTGGGAGGACAGTGTTAAAGGTTCATGAGGGGGACATGGGGAATCATGCCCCACTATGGCGAACACACTTATCGGATCTCTGAAAAGGTGCAACAGGTCATGCGCCAAGAGATCAATGAGATGTTAAGGCTGGGGGTGATTCAACAGTCAAAAAGCGCGTGGGCTTCACCTGTAGTCCTCATGCCTAAAGAGGATCGAACCACCCGTTTCTGCGTGGACTACAGGGGGCTCAACGCCATCACAACCTCTGATGCCCACCCGATGCCGCGCATCGAGGATCTGCTTGAGCGGTTGGCAAAAGCAAGGTACATATCCTTCATGGATCTGAGTCGGGGATACTGGCAGATTTCCCTGAGCCCTGGGGCGCAGGAGAAATCCGACTTTATCACCCCCTTTGGACTGTACGAGTCCACGATCATGCCCTTCGGCATGAAAAATGCCCTTGCCACTTTCCAGCGGAGGGTCAACCACCTGCTTCGGAGACTGGAGGAGTATGCGGTGGCGTACTTGGACGATATCCCCATTTTCAGTTCCACCTGGGAGGAACACCTTCAGCATCTCCAGGAGGTGCTCAAGCATCTTCACCAGGCAGGCCTGACCGTCAAGCCAGGAAAGTGCCAGATGGGCATGAGCGAGGTCCACTACCTGGGGCACTGGGTAGGCGGGGGTTCCATGAGTCCGGTGCCAGAAAAGGTGGATGCAATCGCGTCCTGGCCTACCCCCCAGGACCAAGAAACAGGTCACTTCTTGGGCACTGCAGGGTACTATAGGCGGTTTGTTCAAGACTATAGCACCCTTGCAAAACCCCTGACTGACCTCACCAAGCAGAAGCTACCCCAAACAGTCAGCTGGACAGATGACTGTGAGGCGGCCTTCCAAGCTTTGAAAGCAGCCCTGTGCAACTCTCCAGTGTTGAGAGCAGTCAACAGCAGTCACCCGTTTCTGGTACAGACTGACGACAGCGAGTTTTGCCTCGGTGCTGTGCTCAGCCAGGTCGACTTGGGGAGCCAGGAGCACCCCGTGTTGTACCTGAGCCGGAAACTTTTGCAGAGAGAAGAGGCATACTCGACCATCGAGAAGGAGTGTCTGGCCATGGTGTGGGCACTGCAGCATTTGCAGCCCTACCTGTACGGGTGCACCTTCACGGTGGTTACCGATCACAACCCTCTGAGCTGGTTGCACACAGTGTCCAGAACCAATGGAAGGTTGCTCCACTGGAGCCTTGCCTTTCAACATTACGATTTTACTGTACAACACAAAAAGGGCAGTGAACATGGTAATGCCAATGGGTTGTCCCGACGGGGCGAACCCGCTGAGGTGCGCATGGCCGATAACCGAGAGGTAATGCCTCCGTAGCGCCCTCATAAAGGAGGAGGTATAATGTAAAATGTCTGTAAGGTAGAACTTTCTAGAATCCTCAATTCTTCCCAGAAAATCGCCTTGTCACACAGCAGCATCCCTCCTCCCTTACAGCCCCCTCCTTTTGATCCCCTTAGCAGCTGTCTGTGTGTGTGCTTTCTGCTGGCATCTGAAACCTGATACCAGGCATTTCCTCTCGAAGCACAGCTAGAGGGAAAAGATCTCTTTGTTCTGGCCGAGGCTTGAGGCCAGTATATGGGAAGTATTAAAACAAGTCATTGTCACGATACTAGTGGAGACAACTGGACACCAGTGGCTAGGTCAAAGAGACTGCAGACACAATGGGTTGCGCAAGCAATATTGTATTAGTAATCTGATAGCATATAAGTCCAGATAAATGTTCAGTCAATCTGATAAATGGTTATAGCAGAGTTGATACTCTGCGACACAGCATTCAAAGTCACTGAGCAATGCGGGCACAAGACACAGACTCTTGCAGAGCGGAGGAACACACTAGCTGGCTGGAGTTCTTACTTCACCGCAGGTGTAGTCAGGCAGAGGTTTCTGAAGTCAGGTGTTCAGCAATCACTCGATCAGCAGGCAGGGATCCAGACGTGCAGGTTGACGGAGGACTCCGCCGTTAAGAGAGGACCAACAGGGATAGTAAGTCCAGGCTTGGGACTGCAGAGGCACAAAGTCCAAAACATAATACTCAAGCAATGAAACAGAACAGGTGCTGGCTTTATATACAGCTTTGGCAGGAAGCAAGATGGCCGACTTGTGAAACATCAAGATCCATGTTAACTAAGGGCAAGTCTAAGGGCAAGAAAAAACAGATTCTAGGACTAGATACTGACAGTCATATTGCAAAAACCATACAACTCAGAGATATAATAACCATATCACTGCGTAGGCAATGAAAGCAGCTTACGAATCTCTAATTTTCATAATCCTAATCCCTCCAGAAACTGAGATATGGATTGCTCCCAAACGGAGTGTCCTGTTATGAATGAGTCACCGAGGAGGAAAAAACAAAAAGCAAGCTAAGCCCAGAAAACCGGAGAGGTTGGTAACTAGCGGATTGCAGACCCCTGATCCTATCCACAACAACTAGCAGTAGCCGTGGAGCATGCCTACGGTGGTCCTAGACACCTTGTCACGTCCAGAGAACTAAATAAGCCTAAAGAAAGAAAGGGAAAATCTAAACTGCCCCAGAGCAGACCCCAAAGCAATAGACAGCCCCCAACATGTATTGTCGGTGAAGCAAGATGAAAACACAGACACAGGTAGAAAGATAGGCTGAGCAAACGATGGGGCCCTCACTAACTAGAAAGGACAGGAAAGAAAAGCAGCTGTCTGCAATCACGCAAAAAACCCTGCCAAAAAGAATGTCCAACACGTCTGATAGAAAAAGGCCCTGAAGTCGCTAGACTTCAAATCACTATATCAGCACTCAGGTATATTCTGAAGACCGAGCAAAAGAGATCAACTGATCAGAGACAATATGGGGATTCAGCCCAGTCCCAGCCAGGGCTGGCTGAACACAAAAACTAAGTAAACCAGAAAAAAACTCATATGAACAATAGCAAAGAAAACTTAGCTTTAGGAAGGCAGGAACCAAACTGGAAACCAGGAGCCACAGTCAGGAAAAATCACCAGCAAGAAACTAGGGAGTCGGCTGCCTTAAATCCAATCAGAAACTACTGATGTCCAATCGCAGTCCTCTTCCTCAGGTGGCCGGTCTCTGCCATTTAGATCAGCTTCATTACCTCCCTTCACCAACAGAGGGAGTCCAAATAGAGAACTCACTACTTCTCTGTCAGCACAGCCAGCTCCATAACCCTCCCCAGAAGCCAGAGGCAAACCCGAAAATGAGCTCACAACAGTACCCCCCCTTGAGGAGGGGTCACCGAACCCTCATCCACGCCACTGGGCCGATCAGGATGGGCCCGATGAAAAGCACGAACCAATCTATCGGCATGAATATCAGAGGCAGAGACCCAACAATTGTCCTCCTGTCCATAACCCTTCAACTTGACCAAATACTGGAGTCTCCGTCTAGCCAGACGAGAATCCAGTAATTTCTCTACCTCATATTCCACATTACCTTCAACCAATACAGGGTCAGGAGGTGCAGCCATAGGAACTACTGGCTCAACATATCTCTTCAACAGCGACTTATGAAACACGTTATGGATCTTAAACGTAATAGGAAGAGCCAATCGAAAAGAAACCGGATTAAGAATCTCCAAAATCTTGTAAGGTCCAATAAATCTTGGCTTGAACTTTGGAGAAGCCACCTTCATAGAGATATTCTTTGATGACAACCAAACCATATCACCCACTTTAAACCGGGGACCAATGGTCCTATGCCGCTTAGAAAACCGCTGGGCCTTTTCCTGGGAGAGAGACAACTTATCCACTACTTGGTCCCTTATCTGCTGCATTCTCTCTACCACAGTGTCAACACCTGGGCAGGCTGAAGATTCCACTTGCCCTGAAGAAAATCGAGGATGAAACCCAAAGTTACAGAAAAAGGGCAACATCAAGGTGGCAGAGCTAACTCTATTATTTAAAGCGAATTCGGCCAAGGGCAAAAATGAAACCCAATCATCCTGATCAGCAGATATAAAACATCTCAAATAGGACTCCAAAGTCTGGTTTGTTCTTTCTGTCTGCCCATTGGTCTGAGGGTGAAACGCAGAGGAGAAGGACAACTGAATTCCCAGCTTGGAACAAAAGGCTTTCCAGAATCTGGAAACAAACTGAACTCCTCTGTCCGATACAATGTTCTCTGGAATCCCATGCAACCGAACCACCTGTTGTAAAAACAAGGGTACCAACTCTGAAGAAGATGGCAACTTTGGGAGTGGTACAAGATGGACCATCTTAGAGAATCTATCACAAATCACCCAGATAACAGTCATTCTCTGAGAGACAGGAAGATCAGAAATAAAATCCATTGAAATATGCGTCCATGGCCTCTTAGGCACCGGCAAGGGCATCAACAACCCACTAGAGCGAGAACAGGGTTTAGACCGGGAACAAGTCCCACAGGACTGCACAAAATTCCTGACATCGCGAGATAAGGCGGGCCACCAAAAAGACCGACTCACCAAATCTCTGGTACCAAAAATACCTGGATGACCAGCCAATGCGGAGCAATGAACTTCAGACATCACTCTCTTCCTCCACTGGTCAGGAACATACAATTTTCCCATAGGACAATGCTCAGGTTTGTCCTAATGGAATTCTTCAAGAGCACGTCTCAAATCGGGCGAGATGGCAGAAAGAACTACCCCCTCACCTAGGATGGTAGTAGGCTTGGTCACAATAGGAGAATCAGCAAAGAAACCCCTAGAAAGGGCATCTGCCTTAACATTCTTAGTGCCTGGAAGAAAGGAGACCACAAAATCAAAACGCGTAAAAAACTAGGCCCACTTAGCCTGTCTAGGATTGAAGCGTTTGGCCGATTCAAGGTAAATCAAATTCTTGTGGTCAGTGAGGACCACAACTTGATGTCTAGCTCCCTCCAACCAATGTCTCCACTCCTCAAATGCCCATTTCATGGCTAACAATTCCCGATTCCCCACATCATAGTTGCATTCAGATGGGGAGAACTTTCGGGAAAAGAAAGCACAGGGATTCATTTTAGATGTCACCGGATCTTTTTGGGACAAAACAGCTCCTGCACCAATCTCTGAAGCGTCTACCTCCACCTGAAAAGGAAGTGAGACATCAGGTTGCCGCAAAACCGGAGCAGAAGTGAACCTCCGCTTCAGCTCCTGAAAGGCCGAAACAGCCTCTGAAGACCAATTCAGCACATCAGCACCCTTCTTAGTTAAATCAGTCAGTGGTTTAGCAATACCAGAAAAATTAGCTATAAATTTACGATAAAAATTATCAAAACCCAAAAACTTCTGGAGAGCCTTCAAAGAAGTGGGTTGAACCCATTTCAATCATAGAATCATAGAATCATAGAATCGTAGAGTTGGAAGGGACCTCCTGGGCCATCTGGTCCAACCCCCTGCTCAAAGCAGGATTCGCTAAATCATCCCAGTCAGATGTCTGTCCAGCCTCTGTTTGAAGACTTCCATTGAAGGAGAACTCACCACTTCTCGTGGCAGCCTGTTCCACTCATTGATCACTCTAACTGTCAAAAAGTTTTTTCTAATATCTAATCTGTGTCTCCTCCCATTCAGTTTCATCCCATTGCTTCTAGTCTTTCCTTGTGCAAATGAGAATAAAGTTGATCCTTCTACAATGTGACAGCCCTTTAGATATTTGTAGACAGCTATTAAGTCTCCTCTCAGTCTTCTCTTTTGCAAACTAAACATTCCCAAATCCTGCAACCTTTCCTCATAAGACAGGGTTTGCAGACCGGTCACCATTCTGGTCGCTCTTTTCTGAACTTGCTCCAGTTTGTTGATGTCTTTTTTAAAATGTGGTGCCCAAAACTTGACACTATATTCCAGATGAGGTCTGACCAAAGAGGAGTAGAGGGAAATAATGACTTCACGTGATCTAGACTGTATGCTTCTGTTAATACATCCTAGAATTGCATTTGCCTTTTTTGCTGCTGCATCACACTGTTGACTCATATTCAGTCTGTGATCTATTAGTATACCCAAGTCTTTTTCACATGTGCTGTCACTTAGCCCTATTCCTCCCATTCTATATATGCTTTTTTCATTTTTATTGCCCAGATGTAGTGCTTTGCATTTCTCCCTGTTAAAAACCATTCTGTTAGTTGCTGCCCACTTCTCCAGTTTATTTAAATCTTTTTGAATCCTCTCTCTCTTCTCTAGTATTAGCTATTCCTCCTAGCTTTGTGTCATCAGCAAATTTAATCAGTTTACCCTCAATTCCTTCATCTAAATCGTTGATAAAGATATTGAACAATACAGGGCCCAGGACAGAGCCCTGTGGTACCCCACTTGAGACATTCTTCCAACTGGATGTGCAGCCATTTACGACCACTCTTTGGGTCCGATCACTAAGCCAGTTATGAATCCACCTAACAGTTGCCTTGTCGATTCCATACTTAGTCATTGTTTCAATAAGGATTGTATGAGAGACTTTGTCAAATGCTTTACTGAAGTCAAGATATACTATATCTACAGCATTTCCTTGATCCACCCAATCAGTAATACCGTCATAGAAGGAAATTAAATTAGTCTGACATGACTTATTAGTTACAAACCCATGCTGACTCTGCTTAATCACTTCATTCTTATCCAGGTATTGACATACATGTTGTTTAATAATTTGTTCAAAGATCTTTCCTGGTATAGAAGTCAGACTCACCGGCCTATAGTTGCCTGGGTCCACCTTCTTCCCCTTTTTGAAGATAGGAATAACATTTGCTCTTCTCCAGTCTTCTGGCACTTCTCCTGTTCTCCAAGAATTTTCAAAGATTATGGAGAGGGGTTCAAAAATTTCTTCTGCTATCTCCTTCAGTATTCTGGGGTGTAATTCATCTGGACCTGGAGACTTGAATTCATTTAGGTTAGCTAAGTGTTTCCTCACTATCTTTCTGTTTATAGATATCCTGGATTCTTCTATTCCCTTAATAGGACAGTGAATAACAGTTGATGTTACATTTCCTTTCTTAGAGAAAACAGATGCAAAATAGGAATTTAAAAGTTCAGTCTTCTCAACATCCTGTCTTACCATTTCATCATTTTCATCCTGTAAAAATCCTATAGCATCTTTGACTTTTCTTTTACTTTTGACATATCCCCAAAATCCTTTATTATTGCTTTTGACATCTCTTGCAAGCCTCAATTCATTTTCAGCTTTAGATAATCTGATTTGTGCCCTGCAGGTTCTGCAGACAGCATTATATTCTTCTTTAGATATGCCTCCCTCTTTCCATTTTATAAACATTTTTTCTTCCTTTTTAGCATGTGCTTAAGTTCTGTGTTCATCCATCCTGGTTTCCTTAAATGCTTCCTATTCTTCCCTCTTTTCGGAATTGTTAACAACTGTGCTTTGAGAATTTCATTTTTCAAGATTTCCCATCCTTCCTGGATATTTTTGTCTTTAAGGATATCCAGCCATTGGATCCCTCCAATTCTCTTTCTGAATCCCTTAAAATCTGCCTTTCTGAAATCTAACCTTGACGTCTGAGTCTTCACAGGTCTTCCGCCTCTAGTTATCCAAAATTCTAAAATAGCATGGTCGCTACCTCCTAGGGTCCCAGCCACTTTTACCTCCTCAACCATTTCCTCCCTATTTATAATAATTAGATCCAAGGTAGCAGTTCCCCTTGTTTTCTCCCTTACCTTTTGGAAGATAAAGTTGTCAGCAAGAGAGGATAAGAATTTCCTTGACCTGTTAGTTTTGCCTTAGAGAGATTCCCAACAAATGTCTGGATAGTTGAAATCTCCCATGACAACTATGTCATATTTTTTGGAGAACTTGGCTATTTGATGCATAAAGAGTTCATCCATATCTTCAGCTTGCACAGGCGGCCTGTAGTAAATGCCTACAATGGTGTCCTTTCCATTTTTCTGTCCTTGTATTCTTACCCAAACAGTTTCCACAGAACTCCCAGTCTCTGAAGCTTCAATCTCTGTGCAGATATACGCGTTTCTAACATACAATGCGACACCCCCTCCTCGTTTATCAAGTCTGTTTCTTGCAAATAAGTTGTATCCTTCTAGTCTTGTATTCCAATCATGTGTATTGTCCCACCAAGTTTCAGTGATTCCAATGACATCATATTTCTTTTCCTGTGTTAGTAGTTCCAATTCTCCTTGTTTGTTGCCCATGCTTTGTGCATTAGTATAGAAACATTTTAGTTTGTGATTGGTTTCTCTTTCTCCAATATTTTTATTAATTAGATTCTTTCGTCTTTGTTCTTCCTTTCCACTTCTAATAGCAAAGTTCTCAATAGCATTTGTCAGGTGTATGGCTTTTTCTGGTCTTTTGCTTCCCTTCCCACGTTGTTCTAGTTTAAAGCTCTCCTTACAAGTTTAGCAAGGCGACTTCCAAATACCTGCTTTCCAGTCTTCATAAGGTGCACCCCATCTCTAGCAAGTAGTCCATCGTATAAGTAGTTCACTCCGTGATCCAGAAATCCAAATCGTTGCTGACGGCACCATCGACGTAGCCAGTTGTTCACCTGCAGAATCTTATTCCACCGCCTTGTTCCATGGCCATCCACTGGGAGGATGGAAGAGAAGACCACCTGCGCTCCCAGTTCTTTCACTTTCTTGCCTAAGTCTTCAAAGTCTCTGCAGATGGTTTCCAGGTCGTTTCTTGCGGTGTCATTTGTCCCCACATGTAGTAGCAGGAATGGGTAGTCATCTGTAGGTCTGAAGAGTCCTGATATCCTGTCAGACACATCTTTCATTTTTGCACCTGGAAGACAGCACATTTCTCTTGAAGTTATATCCGGTCTGCAGATAGCGGATCCGGTCTGCAATAGTTGACGGAGACAAAATAAATCCCAAAAATGAAATCCTCTGTACACCAAAAAGGCACTTCGATCTCTTAAGATACAAGGAATTCTCCCTCAAAATCCGGAACATAGTCTGAACATGTTCCACATGAGAATCCCAATCCCTGGAAAAGATCAAAATTTCATCCAGATAGATGATCAAAAACTTATCCACAAAGTCCCGGAAAATATCATTCATGAAGGACTGGAAGACAGAAGGGGCATTAGTGAGCTCAAAAGGCATCGCCAGGTACTCAAAATGTCCCTCCGGAGTATTAAAAGCCGTCTTCCATTCATCCCCATGCTTGATGCGAATAAGATTATACGCCCCCCTGAGGTCAAGCTTAGTAAACCAGCAAACACCTTTAACTCTGGAGAATAAATCAGAAATCAGGGGTAACGGATACTGAAATTTAACCGTAATTTTGTTGAGGGAACGATAGTCAATACAAGGCCTTAATGAACCATCCTTCTTGGCCACGAAAAAAACAGCACCTAAGGGCGAAGAGGATGGCCTAATATGACCCTTCTCCAACGACTACTTAATATAAGATCGCATAGCCTCATGTTCGGGTACAGATAAATTGAAAAGTCGACCCTTGGGAAATTTACACCCAGGTCTCAACTCAATTGCACAGTCATAACTCCTATGAGGAGGCAAAGACGCAGACTTACTTTCACTAAATACATAATAAAAATCAGCCAAATAGTCAGGAACATCATGCGACTGGGTAGAGGTGGAGAAAACAGGAGTGTCACCAAGAGCACACCGACAACCCCAACCCACCACAGACACAGATTTCCAATCCAAAACCGGATTATGGATTTGCAAACAGGGAAAACCCAGAACATTGGTATCATGTAAATTATGCAACACCAAAAATCTGCAATTTTCTTGGTGGTCTGGGGCGACCCGCATTATCACCTGGGTCCAAGACTGAGGTTTATTCTTTGCCAAAGGAGTAGCATCAATACCCCTCAAAGGAATAGGCGTCCGCAGAGGTGTCATAGGAAAGCCACAACGTTTAGCAAAATCCGAGTCCATTAGATTCAAGGCCGCTCCTGAATCCACAAAAGCCTTGGCGGAAAATGTGGATAAGGAGCAGATCAGAGTAATTGCCAAAAGAAACTTAGGCTGTACACCACCCACAGCAAATGTGTGTGCAAAACGTTTCTCTCATTTAGGGCAGACAGAAATAACATGAGCGGCATCTCCACAGAAAAAACACAGCTTATTACGTCTTCTAAACTCCTGACATTGCGCCCTAGACAAAACTCCATCACATTGCATAGGTTCAGACATTTGTTCAAAATGTGGCAGTGCCTCCCGTGTAGTCTTGCGCTCACGTAAACGCCGATAACTTGAATGGCTAATGACATAGAATCGTCAAGACCAGAGGGAACAGGAAATCCCACCATAGTATCTTTTAAAGTCTCAGACAAACCCTTCCGAAAGAGAGCTGCCAATGCACTATCATTCCATGTAATAAGGACCGCCCACTTTCGGAATTTCTGACAGTATAACTCTGCAGGATCCTGACCCTGGTTCAATGCCAAAAGGGCTCTCTCAGCTTGATCAATAGCATTAGGTTCATCATATAACAACCCCAAGGCTTGAAAAAATGCATCCACATTAGTCAAAACAGGATCTTCAGGTGTCAAAGAAAACGCCCAATCCTGGGGATCACCGCGCAGCAAGGAGATGACAATTTTAACCTGCTGCGCAGAGCTCCCCAGTGAATTAGGTTTCAAGGCAAGAAATAATTTACAATTATTCTTAAAATTCAAAAATTTAGACCGATCCCCAGAAAACACATCAGGAGCAGGGATCCTTGGTTCAACAGCATGTGAATGAGTGAGATAGGCGGAAATCCCCCGCACTTCAGCAGCGAGCTGCTCCACACGATCAGACAATTCCATCAAGGAGAAAAAAAGAGAGAAAAAAAAAGAATTCTCCTATGGCCCCAGAGAAAAAGAGGAGAAAATATACATATAAAAAAAAAAATTCTGACACTTTTTCTTTTTTTTTTTTTTACAATTCTCTCCTGCTTTTCAGTACCCTAGAATCTGCGGTATGGCTGGTGATTCTGTTATGAATGAGTCACCGACGAGGAAAAAACAAAAAGCAAGCTAAGCCCAGAAAACCGGAGAGGTTGGTAACTAGCGGATTGCAGACCCCTGATCCTATCCACAACAACTAGCTGTAGCTGTGGAGCGTGCCTACGGTGGTCCTAGACGCCTCGTCACGGCCGGAGAACTAAATAAGCCTAAAGAAAGAAAGGGAAATCTAAACTGCCCCAGAGCAGACCCAAAAGCAATAGACAGTCCCCAACATGTATTGTCGGTGAAGCAAGATGAAAACACAGACACAGGTAGAAAGATAGGCTGAGCAAACAATGGGGCCCTCGCTAACTAGAAAGGACAGGAAAGAAAAGCAGCTGTCTGCAATCACGCAAAAAACCCTGCCAAAAAAAATGTCCAACACGTCTGATAGAAAAAGGCCCTGAAGTCGCTAGACTTCAAATCACTATATCAGCACTCAGGTATATTCTGAAGACAGAGCAAAAGAGATCATCTGATCAGAGACAAAATGGGGATTCAGCCAAGTCCCAGCCAGGGACACAAAAACTAAGTAAACCAGACAAAAACTCATATGAACGATAGCAGAGAAAACGTAGCTTTAGGAAGGCAGGAACCAAGCTGGAAACCAGGAGCCACAGTCAGGAAAAATCACCAGCAAGAAACTAGGGAGTCGGCTGCATTAAATCCAAACAGAAACTCATGATGTCCATTCGCAGTCCTCTTCCTCAGGTGGCCGGTCTCTGCCATTTAGATCAGCTTCATTACCTCCCTTCACCAACAGAGGGAGTTCAGATAGAGAACTCACTACTCCTCTGTCAGCACAGTCAGCTCCATAACCCTCCCCAGAAGCCAGAGGCAAACCCGAAAATGAGCTCACAACAGTGTCCTAAGTATGTCATGCTTGGTGCCTTCGGATTCTATTTGGTAAATCACAAACAATGATGCCCTATGTGTGTTGGTACAGGCTTTTCTCGTTTAGATTTAGTTATTCTAAGTTTTGTAGCCAAATCCTAACTTGGAGAGAGGGAGGTTGGACCTCTCCAGACGGCCCATTTCGTGAGGTCACAGACACTAGACTATAGGTATTCCCTACCAAATTCCAGTCAGTTCAGCTGGAGTCCTCCTGCCAGAGAGACGTGCCGATGAGTGGGGACGTTTGGTTAAGCGCCCTTCCCCCAGTCACATGGTCTGTCTAATACCAACTACGCACATGTGAGCGTTACTTTCTGCTCTTTCATCCACTTTGCTTTATATTTGTATTTGTACATATGTAATGTCTCAACTTTATAGCTACTTTTGTATTTGTAATCACTGCCCGACTTTGGGGAATAAATCGTAAAATTATCAGTTTGACTCCATGCTCTAAGAAACGAACTATGAGCCTTTTTTAGATAATCACTACTAATTTCAGGGTTTTGCCGTGGACCCTCTTAATTAACTCTTTGATTAAGTAAAGCGTAGCTGGTGGCAGCATGGTGTGCACGGCTGGCTAGGCTAGCTGGCAGTACAGGGTCTTACATGCTGAATGAGGGGCTTCGGCCACAGCATTGATAATTCCCTAACTGCAGTAGTCTAGTGGCCCATGCACAACAAGCAGCCCGTCCGGCGACTAATTATCCTAGGTGCAGTTCCCTGACTGACCTGGGGGTAAGGGGGGCGCCGGAGAGCTGCGAGTTCCAAAGTGGAACTGAGAAAGTGGGATATACATAAATCCCCGCAGTTCTGGGAAGGTTGTTAGCAGTGGTGGGGCATCCAAAATACCCCCCTGCGGTAAATTGTTAGAGCAAGATTAGCTTGCTGTACTTTGTCACGTGGTGTCGGTGGTGGGATAACTAAGATAAGCCCCCACTGTGCCTGTGATAGCCGTGTTCCGGCAGTGCATCACGTCCTTCCGTCCGCTGACAAACCCGTGTCGGTGGTGGGATCGTGACATATTGGTGGCACAGGGTCCGCTGTCCGTCACAATTTGGGAATTGCGGTCCGCTCGTTCGTCACATATTGGTGGCAGCAGTGGGCTGTTCCTCACAGTATCCTGTGTGATACTGTCTGCTGAGCCGTGTATCTATTCCTATCCTGTGTTATACTGACTGCTGAGCTGTGTAGCTAATCCTATCCTGTGTGATAATGACTGCTGAGCTGTGTTTCTAATCCTATCCTGTCTGATACTGCCTGATGAGCCATGTGTCTAATCCTCTCCTGTGTCATACTGACTGCTGAGCTGTGTATCTAATCCTATCCTGTGTGATACTGGGCTCCCCCTGTGTCAGAGGGTGGTCTGTGTTGGCACTGTAATAAATTGTGTTATTTCCAGAAGGACGATAACACCATAGAAATGATAAGAATAATAGGCCTCAGTTACCACATCTGTCTACAAAGAAAACTGTTGCTGATAGCAACCAATCACAGCTCATTTTTCATCTTTTAAACAGCTCTGGGACAGCATGGTGAGTTTTGAGTGGTGACTTTTGTGTTTCGACTTTTATGTGGCGAGGTTGGTGTATGTGTGGTGAAATGTGTGCTGAGGGTGGTATATGTGTTGAAGCACGTGGTAGTGTGTGGCGCATTTTGTGTGTATGTTCATATCCCCATGTGGGGTGAGTATCCCATGTCAGGACCCAACCCTAGCAACTGTACGGTATATACTCTTTGGCGCCATCTCTCTCATTCTTTAAGTCCCCCTTGTTCACATCTGGCAGCTGTCAATTTGCCTGCAACACTTTTCCTTTCACTTTTTCCCTATTATGTAGATAGGGGCAAAATTGTTTGGTGAATTGGAACTCGTGGGGTTAAAATTTCACTTCACAACATAGCCTATGACACTCTCGGGGTCCAGACATGTGACTGCAAAATTTTGTGGCTGTAGCTACGACGGTGCAGATGCCAATACACACATACACTTTTTCCTCATTAAGTAGGTAGGGGCAAAATTGTTTGGTGAATTGGAGCGCGCGGGGTTAAAATTTCGCCTCACAACATAGCCTATGTCGTTCTCGGGGTCCAGACGTGTGACTGTGCAAAATTTTGTGGCTGTAGCTACAACGGCGCGGATGCCAATCCCGGACATACACACATGCATACATAGAAACCCACATTGAGCTTTATACAGTATATTAGATTTGGTGTGGTTTGTGTAAAATGACTTGTATACAGAAATTTCCATAAAGAAATGAATAGTGCTTTCTAGAGAAAATTCCATATTAAAAACTCTTCATTTTATTTTTAAAGAGGATCTTTGTTCACGTTTTTTTGCACATTAACCTTGGTACTGCAAGATAAAGGGGTGCAAACTTAGAATTTTAAAAAAGCCCCAGTGTCCATTGTGAGGAATTACGTTCTTTTACTTTTCATTAAGATTGTGATATGAAAAAAAATATTTTGAAAAAAATTAGGACAAAGACCTGATTTCAACAATAGGTCATTTTCTAATAGAGGGAATATGTAAAATGAATCTAAGAAGCTTTAAGAAGCTTTCCTGGCTGGAGATGGGAAAAGATCTGCAAAGCTTTAGAGTCAGGGTAACATGGATTTCAGAGAATAAATGGAGTAGAGACATCTTAAATATTCACTCATGGCCTGTACATCCATATCCTACATAAAAGCACCAGGCTATAAGTGCAGCTCCTTAAAGGCTCTACTGTCCCTGCATTACAGAAAATCTGTTGTGGGCTCCTGATTTATTGTCTGCGCACAATGGCAGCGGATGCATCTCTCTATCATTTCTGCAGACATCCCTCAATCATTTTGAGTAGTTTCCATGAGATTCTTCATAGCTGCGAAACATTATAGGGAATCTATCATGAAAACATTGTTATTCTGTGGTGTACTGTTACACGTACTAGTATCATACAGACCAGTGTAAGATGCTTATTAAAAATGAATTCATTGTGACAGTATTGGAACCACAGAGACGAACAATATGCATTTTTTTATATGTTCTCACTTTGAGACCAGGAATACTTTAAAAAGTAGACTTGTCTGTGTACTTGCAGCAAAATGAAACTTAAAATACAGTAAATACAGTATTTCTTAGGGAATTACCATGTTTGAATGTTATGAATGGGTTAAAATATGTGCAAATATTGTCATAGCTCATTTAGACCATTATTCCTTTTTTATGGTTGGTATGGAAATTATTAAGTTAGACAGATCCACACTTAAGGCAACAGCGTTCAATTAGCCATAAACCCGCTATTACCCGCTACATTGGATCAAGGACACTAGAACTATGTTTAGCTTAGCAGGGATATCATACATATAGCACAATGTAATGGAATCCTAGTGGTAATATATATGGGAAGGACAGAGCCATCCACTATACTGGGATACTTTTAGCTACATTGTTATTGAATGTTCTTGCTGCCATACATCACATTGTCATTTTTCACCTGCATTACCCTTCTCCTTGGTTTTCCAGAGGCCTGTTTTTCAAAGCAGTCTGTAGTTAATACATTATGTCAATCAATACAACTCAGATTGCTGGAACAAACATTGTAAGACACAGTTTATTTCTGTATATATACCGCCTGTTCCATGTTAAAGTGGTATATTCAAATATGGAAGTTATCCCCGATCCATTGGATAGAGGATTTCCTGCCAATAGCTAGGGACCGACCCCTGGGACCCACCGATTCTGAGGAATGGTGGTCAGTCATGTCCACTTCCACTCTATTCATTCATAATGGGACCACTGGAGTTAGCTGATGACTGTGATTGGTTGGTCTTCTTGAACACTCCCATAAGAATGAATGGAACAGCAATGCACATGATGTGCTTCATATCCCAGCTCTCTCTTCAGAGCCCTGGTTCTCGGGATCTGGTTTTCCAAACTTGAAGATACCCCATTAAGTCTTGTATCGGAAGTATTCTCTGCACTGTGCCATTACAGATGATACAACAGGTGCCAAGTATATGGTTTTGAAGTTTCTTTTTTCTTTTTATGAGATGCTTTCACAGAAACTAATATAATCACAAAGTTTGCAATTAATTCAGACTTTGAATGTTAGTGTTTGATCCCTCTTAAGTGACTTTTCAAGATTATAGAGTGCTGACATGCTGATTTAAAATGCTGAGTTTCAGTTTTATGAAGAAAAACGTAAAACAGTATCTGTTTTATCGGCCCTCGTTTATAAAAAAATCTCTTTTCATGAGAAAAATGTTTGTCACGGGGTAGTTCTCCAATACCACACAATCAACAGAGCGAAGGAAGGGTGAACAATCCCAAGACCTTTATTACAGGCAAAATTAGAAGGTCCATAAACAATCCACCACACTGAGGATACAATAGTCCAGAACAAGAATGTAGTCTAGTAACAGGATAAAATGTCCAGGGAGACGAGATTCCAAAACTAGCACCAGAGGATAAAAATGGGTCCTTCTCTCTGAAGTGCAGTCTTTACATGATCCACTCCAAACAGGAACTGACTTGCCCAGCTCCTGTTCTCCCCACCCCCTTCCTTGTGTCCAGGGGTAGTCAAACAGGTTGGGGCGGTTTCCAGGCCTCCCAGAGGAGATCAAAGGAGCCTTGGGGATTAATGCACTACAGGGGGTCATCAATAGACAGACACAGTCAGGCTGTAGACCCACAGGGCATCAAGAAAAACACTATGAAAACAAGTGAAATAGAAATATACACAAAATGACATCCACATAGCATATCACACCATCACAACCTCTCCCCCCCATAATAAGTGAGCACGCCACGAGGTCTACACAGACCTCTGGCCTGCTCACTTTAGTCCACATTGCTCAGTTATTTATAATTCCTTGTACAGTGGCAGGGGTAGGTCGGCCTGGGGAGCCTATGGTTCTTCTTGTCGAGACAGACCATCGGCGTTCTTGTGTTGGCTTCCCCTCTTGTATTGGATGGAGAAGCTGTAGGGTTGTAAGGACAAGCTCCACCGCAGCAATCTTCCATTGTCCCCTGATACGCGGTTCAGCCATGTGAGGGGGTTGTGGTCTGTAACAATTGTAAAGTCTCTGCCATACAAGTATGGCTGCAATTTTTTTAGCGCCCATACGATGGCAAGGCACTCCTTTTCAATAGTGGCATAGGCAACTTCTCGATCCAGTAGTTTCCAGCTGGCAAAAGCAACAGGATGTTCTTCTCCGGCGGCGTTCACTTGGCTAAGTACTGCTCCAATCCCAAAGATGGATGCACCTGTCTGCACGAGGAACCTGCATTTATAATCCGGGGCAGCCAAGACAGGAGCAATGACGAGGGCAGTCTTTAACTCTGAAAAGGCATCCTCGCATGCAGGCATCCAGGTCACATTCCTAGGCATGTTCTTGTGGGTCAGGATGGTTAGGGGCTTGGCCAAGGTGCTGAAGTTAGAAACAAATTTGCGATAGTATCCAGCAGTTCCTAAAAATGCAAGTACCTGCTTTTTAGTCTGGGGTCTACACCAGTTGCTAATGGCTTCTACCTTGGCAGGCTCAGGCCTTAGGGTCCCACCCCCTACTCTATGCCCAAGGTACTCCACCTCAGCCATCCCTATTTGGCACTTATCAGGGTGAATGGTCAGTCCTGCAGTAAGGATACAGTCTAGTACTATGCCCAAGTGTTTAAGATGTTCCTCCCAGGTTGTGCTAAAAATGGCAATGTCGTCTAAGTAAGCACAGGCAAAGTCCTGACATTGTTGTAACAGTCGATCCACCAGTCTCTGGAAAGTAGCGGGGGCAGTTTTCATCCCATAGGGCATTCCTAGGAACTCAAAAAGCCCAAATGGAGTAATGAAGGCCGAGCGCTCCCGAGCGTCCTCCATTAGGGGTATCTGCCAGTACCCCTTGCTCAAGTCTAACGTGGCCACAAATCGGGCACTGGCCAGACGATCCAATAGCTCATCAATCCTGGGCATGGAATAAGCATCACTCTTGGTGGCATCATTTAATCATCTGTAATCAATGCAGAATCGTGTTGTACCATCCTTCTTGGGGACCAGGACGACAGGAGAGGCCCAAGAACTGTAAGATGGCTGAATAACTCCCAGTCATTTCATCTCCTCCAGTTTGTTCTTTATCATGCCTTGAACAGCCTCTGGAACCCGGTAGGCAGCCTGCTGGATGGGGCGTTGTCCAGGGGTTTCCACATGGTGGCTGGTGAGAGTAGTCTTCCCCGGCTTTGAGGAGAAAGCAGCATCCCTCGGCCTTAGTACGGCGACAATATCGTCCTTTTGTATATCTGATAAATGGGAGCCCAGGGGCACTTGTTCCAGTGATCCTCTCGCTTGGGCAACCTGGAGGAGATCGGGGAGATACTCGTCATCGGCAGTATCACTAGGGGGGTGGCAGACAACTAGAACAGGAAGAGATCGGTCATGGTAGTCTTTCAGCATGTTAATGTGGACGGCTTTCTGTCGTCGACCACTAGAGTCCAGGGCAGTAACATAGTTAGTGTCATTAATTTTCTTGACAACCTGATAATGGCCTTCCCACACTGCTTGAAGCTTGTTGGCAGGGGAAGCAGTAATCATGAGCACTTGCTGTCCTTCCATAAATTCCCGGTTCCTGGCATTACGGTCATACCAGGTTTTTTGTCTGGACTGGGCCATTCGCTGATGTTCTTTAGCGAAGGTAGCTAGCTGGGCGAGACGGTCTCTTAGCTCTAGAACATAGGGAACGATGGGCATTCCGGTATCTGAGATGTCTCCCTCCAAATGTTCTTTCAGAAGAGTGAGAGGCCCACGGACCTTCCGGCTAAACAGTAGTTCGAAGGGAGAGAACCATGTGGACTCTTGGGGAACCTCCCGATAGGCGAAGAGGAGATGTGGCAGGTACTTTTCCCAGTTTTTCAACTTTAACAAAAGCCCACAGCATATTTTTTAGGGTTCCATTAAAGCTTTCACATAGTCCATTGGTCTGCGGGTGGTATGGGGTGGTGCGAATGGCTCGAACACCACAGGTATGCCATAGGGACTGGACCAGATCTGACATGAACTGAGTGCCTTGATCCGATAATATTTCACTAGGAAAACCTACCCGGGTAAAGATGGTAACAAGGGCCTTGGCAACCTTTACTGCTGTAATACTGGACAGGGCCACAGCTTCAGGATACCTAGTGGCATAGTCCACCACGGTCAAGATATATTTTTCCCCGACCGGCTGGGGTGGGCCAGAGGACCTATGATGTCGACAGCTACACGTTGAAATGGTTCCTCAATTATGGGCAGGGATTGCAGGGGTACCTTATGTCGAGCTCCTGGATGCCTCATTCGCTGGCACACATCGCAGGTGTGGCAATAATGGGCTACCGACTGCGAGACTCCCAGCCAGTAAAAATTTTGGGTGAGTCTCTTTTCAGTCCTTTTTCTCCCTTGATGCCCAGCCAAGGGGATGTCATGGGCCAGTTGGAGTAGCTGTGCCCTGTGCTTCTGAGGGACAATGAGTTGCCTGACCGTTGTGTCAGGGTTGCCCTGGCCACTGCCCTTTGTTACACGATAATACAGTCTGTTTTCTCAAGTGAAGCCATCCCCATTATCTCCCATGTGCCAGTTTCTGCCTTTCGCCTAAGGGCTGCTAAGCTAGTGTCACCCTCTATTTCTCTCCTAAACTCCTCTCTGTCCCAAGACTCTCCCAATGTAGTAGCAGCGAACGTATTGCTTACCACCTCTTATGCGGTTCGTGGTGGTTGCTCCCCGGTGAGGTCCGGATGACGTAGTGCTGAAGGGCCTGTAGTCGGGTGACTGCTCCCACAAATTGGCACTGGAGCTCCCCAATGTTGTTACCAAGGAGGATATCTGCAGGAAGTCCTCCCATAACTCCAATCCAACACAGTTTTTTGCCACAGCCATAATCCAAATGCACAGAAGCTCGCTGTATATATTTGCGGGCATCCCCCGCCAGGACAATGGGATTCCCGGACCCTGGTAAATTGCCTCCAGTCGAACCACACTGGGGTTAGCGATAGTCAAGAATGCCCCCGTGTCTCTAAATCCTGACACTTTGTATCCATCAATTAAGACATCCTGCAGGTGGCGTTGCCGTTGCTCTGAGTAGCTAAAGGACAGAGGCCAGAGTCCGTACACTCCAGGAGGAGTATCTATGGTGCCGTGGTCGGTGGTCCACTCTGGTGGGGGTGGTGGTAGCTCTTCCTCAGGCAAGGTGGAGTGCACAAGATGCACTGGACGAGGTGGGGCTGCGTGGGGCTCCCTCCGAATCCTGGAGGGACAGCCAGACTGCAAATGTCCAGGTTGCCCACACCCATAACACCTCCGCTCTGTGATACCCCCAGGTCGTGGTCAGAACTGTTGGGGTCTAGGATTGTGAGGCGTGATTGTCATCATCTTGCGACTAGGTGGAAGGGCAGATATAATTGAAGGGGGACGGGGCGCGGGAGAAGCCCATGGTTCATTGTCCAGAAGTCTCCTCCATTGCGGCCGGATAGTAAGGGCTTCATCGGCCAGGGCTGCAGCTCTATCCACGGTACACGGCGTGCGCTACTGGACCCATTCCCATACCTCTGCGGGGCACTTGGTAAGAAATTGTTCTATAAGGAATGCCTGTATAACATCTTCCACAGTAAAGGCGTTTTCTGCTTCCAGCCATCACCTACATGCCTGGGACATCTTATGTGCATACATCTTAAACGATCCCCCCGTGGTGCATGGAAGGTCTCGGAACTTGGCCCTATATGAGTCTGGGGTGATAGCATGGTAATCCAGGATAGTCCACTTTACAATGTTATAATCCCGATTCCGAGGAGCGTCAATGGTTCAGTAAGCCTCCGCCATGCTTCCGTTCAGGAGCCCCACTAACAAACGCATCCAGCTAGAGTGGGGCACCTCCATCACAGCACACTGCTGCTCAAAGTCTTTGAAGAACCCCTCCACATCTCCGGAAGCCTCATCAAATGGCTTAAACTCTGTCTGGGTGATCCTTACAGGCTCCCGGATCATTGGGGTTACACTCCACATTGCGTTACTCCCTCTTTCAAGCTCCATTGCGTCTTGTCTCTGCTGTGCCCGGCGGGCAGCCTCCTCCTTGTACTCCTGAGAGACGCCGAGGCCCAGAACCGCCATCTCTTTTTCGTACCACACCAACCACTGGCTTTTCTGGATGGGGATCCCTGTCTCCAGTACTCGCCCTTCAGACATCTGGGAGGAGGTGGCCGGGCTAGCGCCCACCAGTAGATCGATTAAGGCCTCTTTAGTCAGTCCCTGGTAGTTCAGGCCCAGGTCTCTGGCTTTCTCTTGTAAACTGGATACAGTCCAATTTCTGTACTCACTCTGTGGGTGGTTCTCCATTGGGTTAAGCTCTGTTGATCCCACAGCTGCCACCAGTTGTCACGGGGTCCTTCTCCGATACCACACAATCAACAGAGCGAGGGAAGGGTGAACAATCCCAAGACCTTTATTACAGGCAAAACTAGAAGGTCCATAAACAGTCCACCACACTGAGGATACAATAGTCCAGAACAAGAATGTAGTCTAGTAACAGGATAAAATGTCCAGGGAGACGAGATTCCAAAACTAGCACCAGAAGATAAAAATGGGTCCTTCTCTCTGAAGTGCAGTCTTTACACGATCCACTCCAAACAGGAACTGACTTGCCTAGCTCCTGTTCTCCCCACCCCCTTCCTTGTGTCCAGGGGTAGTCAAACAGGTTGGGGCGGTTTCCAGGCATCCCAGGGGAGAACAAAGGAGCCTTGGGGATTAATGCACTACAGGGGGTCATCAAGAGACAGACACAGTCAGGCTGTAGACCCACAGGGCATCAAGAAAAACACTATGAAAACAAGTGAAATAGAAATATACACAAAATGACATCCACATAGCATATCACACCATCACAATGTTAAACAATTTAATTCAAACTGATGTGTAAAGATAGAAGTAGCATAGCTTTTAAAACACCATCTTATAAGCCGGTCATAAGCATACATTCAAGAAATCAATGATGTTATCAGTACCAATTATCCTTAATTTTAATTGATACATTGCTTAATTGGAAACTGTCATATTGATTTGCCACAATGTTACACCTCTATTTTGCAGTGTGGCAAGCAGGACTGATGAGAGCAGCTAATCAGGAGCTGAGAGGGATGGGAGGGTGGTGAGCAGCTAACTGCTGTTTAGAAATTAATGTGCTGGAGATAGATTGCTGGGGTCTTAGGAGTTAACTACTCTTCTGCATTGTAACTATTGCACATGATGGGCAATCTCATTGCCACTCCACTATGAAAAATATAGCTCTCACACCGGGAAAATGACTGCAGATAGAAATAATACATCAATTGTAAACTTGCTTGTTTGAATGGTATGCAACTAACTAAAGCAATTAAATAGCATGAAAATATCCCTGTAAGAAAAAAATATTGTGTGAAAAACAAATTTAGAACTAAAGGCTTGTAATATGCCCCCTTGATCTGGAGACCAGTATAAAGGAGTTCACAGCTTTTCATTAATACCATATGCCGCACTACATAATATTTTCAGCCATTTCTACACAGAAAGTAGCAAATAGCAATGCTATTTACAGATTGATGTAAATCTATAGCTGTGACAGAGTATTGCACCGTAAACAACATGAAAAAGACCATGCATATATGCGTAGGATCACCATATTCAATACCAATAGATTTATAGAAAAAACTATATTTTATTATTTGCAGAGCCAAATAACACACAACACACAGATTAAAAACACTTAAAAAGGTCCATAAAATGGAACATGCACAATTTACAAAAGTTCAAAAATAGAACAATGAATTTAATGTTACCACTGGCCAGATAATGTTCAATAATTAATTAATGCACTTGTTGTACTACAAATATACCCTATAGGAATGCTGCTAATATATACTTATAGGTAGGTGGCGTGTGACCAAAATACAATACCCACTCTCAGAAATGACAATAGAGATGGAAAATACAAATAAGAAATAAGTGGCACATAGCCAGAATGTTATATCCACTCACAAAAATAGTAACAGGACAAAGTATACAAGTATCAGTCAAAACGTGTTGTATGCTAAACTCCTAAGCCCTTGATATAAGGGTAAGGGAATTATGTACCACTTTGGCTGCACGGCTGCTCTTTAGATGACGGGGCGACTGTTTCCATATCTCTCTTTGACTGGACTGGTGATGTATTAGCTTGCTTCTAGGCTAGCGGTTTCCCTTACCCTTATATCAAGGGCTTAGGAGTTTAGCATACAACAAGCTTTGACTGATACTTGTATACTTTGTCCTGTTACTATTTTTGTGAGTGGATATTACATTCTGGCTATGTGCCACTTATTTCTTATTTGTATTTTCCATCTCTATTGTCATTTCTGAGAGTGGGTATTGTATTTTGGTCACACGCCACCTACCTATAAGTATATATTAGCAGCATTCCTATAGGGTATATTTGTTGTACATCAAGTGCATTAATAAATTATTGAACATTATCTGGCCAGTGGTAACATTAAATTCATTATTCTATTTTTGAACTTTTATAAATTGTGCATGTTCCATTTATGGACCTTTTTAAGTGTTTTTAATCTGTATGTTGTGTGTTTTTTAGCTCTGCAAATAACAAAATATATTTTTTTCTATAAATCTATTGGTATTGTGTATGGTGATCCTACGCATATATGCATGGTCTTTTCATGTTGATGGGTATGCTTATTACATGCATTATAGTGATCCCAGGTGGCTTATTTTATTTGTGATTGTCAAGATGGTGCCCACTTAATTCTTTTTCCACAATCAGAGTATTGCACCGTAATACCAGTCTGTGATTTGTCCTCTATAAGAAGTTAAGGCTTTGTGTCGTCTCTAGCTAGTTTGGGATATCTCTGGCTTGTTGAACTGTAATTGCCAATTACACCAAGATTGTCCACAATTATTAGGCAAGTTTTGTCCATATCATCATTTTTGTGCATATTTTCCAACTCCAAGCTGTGTAAACTTGAATGCGTGGATGAAGCAGATCAGGTGATGTGTCTTTATGTAACGAGGATGGGGCGGCCTAAAGATACAACATCTTTTTCAAGCTATGCAGAATTATTAGACAGCTTGTTTTCTTCAGACAAAATGGGCTAATTTTTTTTTATCTGACTATGAAAAAGTTAAAAATTATTAGAAGTCTTACAGAGGAATGCAGTAGTCTTGAAATTGCTAAAATATTGGAGGATTATCACAAAATCATCAAACATTTTGTTGCAAATAGTCAATAGGGTGGCATAAATTGCATTGAAAAAAAGATGTACATTAACTACCAAAGATTTGAGAGGAATCAAAACGTGAAGTGACCAGGAAGCCATTATTCCCCAGTGCTGTCTTATTCCAGGACTCATCTTCGCTGGAGTGTCCAGAAGTACCAGGTGCTCAGTGCTTAGAGACATGGCCAAGGTAAAGAAGGCTGAAACCCTTCTACAACTGAATAAGACACTGTCATGTCGGATGCTGTTCACACCACAGCGTCCGGCAGGCAGAGGTAGTTCCACCTCCAGCCACTATAGCCTCAGTGGCGCCGGCCTGATCTTCAGGCTCTCGGGGGTTAATCCTGCTGGAGACCAGGTTGGATGGTTAGTCACGCCCACGGTCTTTAAATAGTCATGCTGGCCTATGGGCGTCGCCGATTATAGCTTGTGTTTCATACCAAGTGGTTCCGGTCTGGAGTGGAGGTGTTGCAGAGAGAGAAATTCGTATCTGGTGTCGTATGATCCGTTGTTATCCTTTCTCCTTCCCATATTTGTGTTTAGTTGTGCCCTGTTCACATTACTGTATATTCCTGTGTGCGTGCGGCGCAGTGCAGTTTAAGTTCTCCCTGTCTGTCATTATTTGTGTGGGGGCTTTGGTGGTGTGTCTCCTCACTGGGTGGAGGGTGGAGGGTTAAGTGCAGGTCTGAGCAGGAGACAAGGAAAGGTTGGAGGCTCAGGCATTTGCACCATCAGCAAAAACCCTGGGTTGAGGGTCAGACAGGGTTTCCCCTAGTTATAGGGACATCACAGGGCCCCCGGGTATTACAGCCTTAGTGGGACTAAGCCCCACGTGACATTATAATCGGCCCACATTTTTTCAGGAGTCCATGGATCCATTAGATTCCATAACCCGCCAGTTGGCGGCGCTGTCCTTACAGGTCTCCGAGTTGAAAGGGGCAGTTCAGCAGCAGGGCCTGGTAGTAGCGAAGGTGCAAACGGCATCTGCAGGTATCGGTGCAGAGCCGAAATTTCCGCTGCCAGAACGTTTTTCAGGGGATCGCAGCAAATTTGTCGTATTTCGGGAGGCCTGCAAGTTATACTTCCGCATGCGGCCAATCTCCTCAGGTAATGAGGCCCAGCGGGTAGGGCTGGTGTTGTCATTACTGAGTGGTGACCCCCAAGCATGGGCATTTTCCTTCCCAGCTTTCTCTGCTACATTTCTTTCTGTTGATAATGTTTTTTCTGCCCTCGGACTCATTTACGATGATCCTGACCGACTGGCTCTAGCGGAATCTAAAATCCGCGCCCTCCGCCAGGGGGAGCGCTTGGCAGAGGACTATTGTTCGGAATTTCTCTGCTGGGCCGTAGACACACAGTGGAATGACCCAGCGCTGCGGAGCCAGTTTATGCATGGGGTGTCAGGGAGGGTTAAACAAGCCCTCCTGATGTATGAGTCTCCGGCATCGTTGGAGTCTGCCATGAGTTTGGTGATACGTATTGATCGCCGTTTTCGTCAGGGGGCACAGGAGACGCTACCTCTGGGGGAAAGCAGAGGTGCAAGTGTGGTTGAAGTAGATGAGTCCCCTGAACTTATGCAGATTGCTGGCATGGCACAGGTTAAACGTCGCGCTCCGGGATTCCGGAAGCACGGAGCATGTTTCTACTGTGGTAAAAGAGGTCATTATATTAACGTTTGCCCGGTACTACCTAAGAGGGTCACATCGGCGGAAAACTGTTAAGCTCAGAGGGTATGGAGGAGACCCAACTGAGCGTATGCATATCCTCCATGATGGTATCTCAATGTATGCTCCCTGCCAAGGTTATTATCGCGGGCAGAGAGCTACCAATATCAGTGTTTGTGGATAGCGGTTCCGCCACCAATCTCATAGATGAGGAGTTTGCACACACCGCCGGGTTCAAGATTGAAAAACTTCCTCACCCCATACAGGTGGTGACTAGAGTTGAGCGACTTTTGGTTTTTTAGGGTCGCGTTTCGTTTCGTGAAACCCGACTTTTCCAAAAGTCGGGTCGAGCAAGATCGTCCGATTATAGGGAAAAGTCGGGGTCGTCCCGAAACACGAAACCCAATGTAAGTCAATGGGGAATAAAAGTCGGCAGTGAGAGGAGGACAGGAAACACACCTACAGTGCCCATTTGAATGCCAAAAGCATCAATTCTTCTTACTTAAGCTTGTCAACCTTAATTAACTTCATAATACAAGTTACGCACTGAAAAATGGGGGTTATTTGGCTAAAGTTGTGGGGGGGAGGGCTGGCTGCAGGTTTTCATGTGCCCTGGGCGAAAGAGCGCCCCTTTAACACATACCACAACTCATCATGCTCCGATACGGCAGAGAAATAGCGGTATAGTACAATGAAAAATACCTCACTTTTTACATCTCATGACGAGGCCCATCTATTTCTCCATACAGAATCATTGGTCCCATATAATGTTTGAAACAGTATATGATGAGCTCCACATAATGCTACAGTATATGTTGGTCCCCATGGATGAAGCTCCACTGTCTTATGGGCCCAAATAATGCTCCAAACATAATGGGCCCCATTTCTAATGCTCTAGTGTATAATGGGCCCTGTAAATGCTGCTCCAGTGTCTGATGTCCACCTTTGGAATGTTCCAGTGTATGGTGGGCCCCATCTATCATTCTCCAGAGTATAGTGCTCCCCAAAAATTGCTGTCCCAACATTGAAAACAATCAAATAAGTCTCCTCGCTAGGGAATCCCTGTACTTGTCTGGATTCCTCGTCGTCCCCATCTTCCATCTCACTGCACAGTATTTCAACTTTGCAAGTGCTGTGATCCTGGGCAAGCAGGGGGGGCCCACTTGTTGGCGACGGCACTGGCACAGGGCCCCTGATAGTACGGTGGTGTGTCTGATGGCGGGTGGGCCGAACCTGCACTTTCATCTGCAGCTTCCTCTTTGTCACCGTGTAAAATGGAACTGTATATGGGAAGGGTAACCTGAGTTTCATCAGGGTCAGATTCAGGTCGTGTAGCGTGCGAGGGGAATGTAGTGGTCTGGGTCAATGTACCAGCAGATTCATCGAGCAGTGGCTGGGCATCAGTGCACTTGTGTCGCCCCCAGGAGTACGGTCGCCACAGTGGCATTACCTTCTTCCTAGGGAGTGTGATGTCATGCTTGGGAGCAACGAAGGATCTCTCTAGCAGGTTAACTGATTGGGCGGCGTTATTCCCACGAGTCATGACCCTCCAAACAGCGTTCATGAAGGCAAAGTGTTTGTTTTACGTGGGCAGTATGGTTGCAAAGCTGAACCTTAAAGGAATGTCCAGAAGGGCACCACCAGGAGTGGAGCCTACGGTTAAATTCGACTCCACCTGGGAAACCTCAACCATGCCAGCTACAGAACAGATGCACACATTGCAAGCTTAATTCCGTTAATGAACGAGACTCCGTCATGCCCCGCGGTCCGAGTCCGGCTTACTAGAGGGACACGTGAGGCTCTGGCACATGAGATTGGCCAATAACTGGTGTGTCATGCCCTTACATGTCTGTGGCTGCATGTGCGCTACACTGAAAAGGCCAGCGTTTGTCGCTTACAGGTGCAGATAACCCGCTGAGCAACGTTAGTGATGGGGATCACTGATTACAATTATTACCCGCGAACAATGATTTCCCAGTAAGTGCAGGTCAACCGCAGTTCCGGAATTAGGCCTAACCGTCATTCCTGAAAAAATGAAAAACTTACGTGTGCAAACCACAGGTGCTGTAGCTTGCTTAACAGCTCGCCAGCCGTTCTCACGCCCAGTATGGATTACACGTGATTGCACAAAGGTGAGAAAGGGTACCGTATCCCCAGATAACATGTATGGATAGCGTACACATTCAAAATATATGTCTATACATCAGGAGGCAGGCTCAGACGGTGTTAGGCCCAGTATGGATTGCACGTGATTGCACAAAGGTTAGAAAGGGTACCGTTTCCCCGGATAACATGTATGGATAGCGTAAACATTCAAAATATATGTCTCAGGAGGCAGGCTCAGACGGTGTTAGGCCCAGTATGGATTGCACGTGATTGCACAAAGGTTAGAAAGGGTACCGTATCCCCAGATAACATGTATGGATAGCGTACACATTCAAAATATATGTCTCAGGAGGCAGGCTCAGACGGTGTTAGGCCCAGTATGGATTGCACGTGATTGCACAAAGGTTAGAAAGGGTACCGTATCCCCGGATAACATGTATGGATAGCGTACACATTCAAAATATATGTCTCAGGAGGCAGGCTCAGACGGTATTAGGCCCAGTATGGATTGCACGTGATTGCACAAAGGTTAGAAAGGGTACCGTTTCCCCGGATAACATGTATGGATAGCGTACACATTCAAAATATATGTCTCAGGAGGCAGGCTCAGACGGTGTTAGGCCCAGTATGGATTGCACGTGATTGCACAAAGGTTAGAAAGGGTACCGTTTCCCCGGATAACATGTATGGATAGCGTACACATTCAAAATATATGTCTCAGGAGGCAGGCTCAGACGGTGTTAGGCCCAGTATGGATTGCACGTGATTGCACAAAGGTTAGAAAGGGTACCGTATCCCCGGATAACATGTATGGATAGCGTACACATTCAAAATATATGTCTCAGGAGGCAGGCTCAGACGGTGTTAGGCCCAGTATGGATTGCACGTGATTGCACAAAGGTTAGAAAGGGTACCGTTTCCCCGGATAACATGTATGGATAGCGTACACATTCAAAATATATGTCTATACATCAGGAGGCAGGCTCAGACGGTGTCAGGCACAGTATGGATTTGACGGCCCAGACTACACAGCGGAGGAGCAGGGAGAGGTAAAGATTGCAAATGCTGGGGCCCTGCCCAAGCAAGGGGGGCCCACTCGTGGGCGTCGGTACTGGCACTGGGCCCCTCATAGTACAGCGGTGTGTCTGACGGCGGGTGTGCACCACCCCGTCAGAGACACTTGATTGCACTATGAAGGACCCTGTACCAGTGCCCGCGCCCAAGAGTCAGCCTACCCACCTGTCCAGGGCAACGGCACTCGCACGGTGTCGTGCGCTAGGTGGTGACCCCGGCCATGGGGGGGGAGGCAGCACAGTTAGGGAGTTTTAGAAAGTGGCATATGTTGATGTTGGACATTCAGCTGATGCAAAAGGTGAAATAGGTCAAGTCCCAGGAAGAGGTGGACCAAAGCAAGCCATTTTTCTGTCACCCTATGTGTCATCAGAGGAAGGTGGGACAAAATCCTTGGAAACCCATGCGTGGTTCATGAAGGTTAGATCATCCACATTTTGGGTTGACAGACGGGTCCTTTTTTCTGTCAGGATTGATCCAGCTGCACTGAAGACTCTTTCCGATAGCACACTTGCAGCTGGGCAAGCGAGCTCCTGTAAGGCATATTGTGCCAATTCAGGCCAGGTGTCCAGTTTAGCGGCCCAATAGTCAAAGGGGAATGACCTGTGTGGGAGAACATCGATATGGGAGGAAAAGTAGTTTGTAACCATAGTTGACAACTGCTGTCTCCTGTCACTTTCCATCGATGCAGTATTACCAGTTGTGTGAGCGGTATTTGAAAAATCAGTCCACAACAGTGTCATGAAACCCCTGTCTCCAACGCCACTTCTGCTGTGTGCACCACGAACACCTCTGCCAAGCTGCCCCCGGCCCGTACGGCTCGTGTGAGAACCATCACCGCTGCTGTGTGCTGGGAATGCCTCAAGCAACCGATTTACCAGAGTTGCTTGTTTATTAGCCAATATTAGGACAAGGTTCTCCTGTGGCATGATGTTTTGTAATTTGCCTTTATAGCGTGGATCCAGGATGCTGGCCAACCAGTAGTCGTCATCGTTCATCATTTTGGCAATGCGTGGGTCCCTTTTTAGGATCTGCAAGGCATAATCTGACATGTGGGCCAATGTTCCCGGTGTCAATGATGCACTGCGAGTGCTGGTTGGAGGAGCACTTTCTGGCAAATCCACATCCCTCCAGTCACGCACAAACCCTGTACCAGACCTTGCCACGCCAACATTTTCACTTGCCCCACGAGATGCATCCTCCTCCCCTAAGTAATCATCCCCATCATCCTCCTCCTCCTCCTCTTCTTCCTCCACCTCGTCCAGGAGAGGTCCCTGAGCAGACAATGGCTGAATGTCATCAAGGATTCCCTCCTCCTCTTCCTCCTCATTAACATTGGTTGCAGACGCCTGCTCCTTAAGGTGCGTCAAAGTTTGCATGAGCAGATGCATAAGTGGGATGCTCATGCTTAGGATGGCGTCGTCTGCGCTTACCAGCCGTGTGCATTCCTCAAAACACTGAAGGACTTTACAGAGGTCTCTCAGCTTCGACCACTGCACACCTGTCAACTCCATGTCTGCTCTCAAAGTGCCTGGCCGTGTATCCTCCCACAAATGCATTATGGCCTGCCTCTGCTCGCACAGCCGCTCCACCATGTGCAGGGTGGAGTTCCACCTTGTTGCAATGTCGATAATGAGGCGGTGGTTGGGAAGGTGGAGCAATCGCTGCAGCTTCTGCATACGAACGGAGTGTACAGGCGACCGGCGGATGTGCGCGCACAGTCTTCGCACCTTCTGGAGCAGGGCTGTTAACTCCGGATAATTTTTGAGGAAGCACTGCACCACCAGGTTCAAGGTGTGAGCCAAGCAAGGTATATGGCTGAGTTTTGAAAGGGCTATGGCTGCCACAAAATTACGGCCGTTATCACTAACTACCTTGCCTGCCTCAAGATGTACACTGCCCAGCCATGACTCAGTTTGTCGCTTCAAGTACTCGGCCAGCACCTCGGCGGTGTGTCTGTCGCCCAAACACATCATCTGCAACACAGCCTGCTGACGCTTTCCACTAGCTGCTCGATAGGGGGACACATCGTGTGCAACAGTGGCAGCTGCAGATGGAGTGCTCGTACGACTGCGCTCTGTGGACGAGCTTTCACTTCTGGAGGAGGAGGAGGAGGGTCGAACGCCTACAGCCAACTGTTTCCTATACCATGGGCTAGGCAGCACTGTCCCACCACCGCTGTCCCCTGTGGACCCTGCATCCACCACATTAACCCAGTGCACTGTGATGGACACGTAACGGCCCTGGCCATGCCGACTGGACCATGCATCAGTTGTGAGGTGCACCTTTCCGCTCACTGACTGCTTGAGTGCATGGACAATGCGGTCTTTCACATGATGGTGGAGGGCTGGGATGGCTTTGCGAGAGAAGAAGTGGCGACTGGGTAGGTCATAGCGTGGTACTGCATAGGCCATGAGTTCGCGGAAAGCTGTGCTTTCCACCAACCGAAAGGGCATCATCTCAAACGAGATTAGTTTGGCAATGTGGGCGTTCAAACCCAGTGTACGCGGATGAGAGACTGAGTACTTTCTTGACCTACTCATAGTGTCTGGGAGGGTGAGCTGGACTTGAGAGCTGCATATGGTGGAAGTAGCGGTGGACAGGGCGGACTGAGAGAGGGTTGATGATGGTGATGGAGTTGGTGTTCTTTCTGATGGCCTAGAATCAGTCTTTCGTTGATATAACAGTGGGATTCCCTGACTGCTGTGGCCTTGCAACGACACCTCAACATTTGCTGCTGTGCTAACCGGTGGGCTTACAGTGGGGGAAACAATGTAGCGTTGCTGACTACCTTCGTTGTGATCAGTTGCACATGTGGCACTTGAGGTTTGGTGTTGTGTCCACGCTTGCAAGTGCATGCTGGTTAAATGTCTAAGCATGCAACTGGTATTCAAATTTTTCAGATTTTTCCCTCGGCTAAAGGTCTTTGCGCACTTCTTACAGATAACCTTGGCCTGATCATGAGGATTTTGTTCAAAAAAGTGCCACACTGCACTCTTCCTACTTTGGCAGACATTTTGCGGCCTAGCACGCTGTGATCTTTTGACCCTCTGGACAAGCTGTCCAGCAACTCTTTTGATGTTTGGAACCTGTCTTTGGAGTGCTCCGGGCCTGCCAGATAACAGCTGTTGCGATGTCGATGTCTGCTGTGGATGCTCCTCATCTGAGCTATTGGAAGCAGCACCCTCTTCCCCCAATGGATGCCAATCTGGGTCAACAACTGGGTCATCCATCACCTCCTCTTCTATGTCATGTGCACCTTCCTCTGTGTCACCGTGTATGGTGGTATAGTGTGCGGGAAGGGGCACCTGAGTCTCATCAGGGTCAGAATCTGGCTCTGTACACTGCGAGGACAATGTAGTGCTCTGAGTGAATGTACCAGCAGAATCATCCATCAGCGGCTGTGCATCAGTGCACTCCATGTCAGATTCATCTTGGCCTGGGTAATTCACCATTTCACTTGATAATCCAGGCATGGTATGTGAAAACAGCTCCATGGAGTAATCAGTAGTATGGCCTGCGTCATCCTTCAATCTTGGTTGGGGTGAAGGACACAAGGAAAGGTGTGGTTCATGAACATGAGCCGCCAATGATGACTCAGTGCTTTTACTTTTTACAACTGAAGAAGAGGAGGCGATAGAGCTGGAGGCTGAGTCAGCAATGTAAGACAAAACTTTTTCCTGATGCTCTGGCTTTAAAAGCGGTTTGCCAACTCCTAGAAAACTAAGCGTTCGAGGCCTTATGTAGCCAGACGATGACGCAGGCTCAACACCTCCTGCATTCGGTCCTATTTTGCTCTTGCCACTACCATCAGATCCACCACCAACACCATCATTACCAGCTGCCAACCCCCGCCCAATTCCACGGCCTCTTCCACCAGCCTTCCTCATTTTTGGTAGAAATGTAGACAAAATCCAACAAACTATATAGTAATGTAAAACAAGGTACAAGGTGTCTATAGGACAGGGGAGATTTTGAATTTCTGCAGACACTTTTGGACACTGGACACTTTTGGATTGTGTGAGGCCCAATGAATATCTGAGCGCTATGTGACAGGCTCGATGGCACAGCTGTGACCAAAGTGACTAGAGGATAAGGGAGATTTTGAATCTCTGCACACACTTTTGGACACTGGACACTTTGGATTGTGTGAGGCCCAATGAATATCTGAGCGCAATGTGACAGGCTCGATGGCACAGCTGTGACCAAAGTGACTAGAGGATAAGGGAGATTTTGAATCTCTGCACACACTTTTGGACACTGGACACTTTTGGATTGTGTGAGGCCCAATGAATATCTGAGCGCTATGTGACAGGCTCGATGGCACAGCTGTGACCAAAGTGACTAGAGGATAAGGGAGATTTTGAATCTCTGCACACACTTTTGGATTGTGTGAGGCCCAATGAATATCTGAGCGCTATGTGACAGGCTCGATGGCACAGCTGTGACCAAAGTGACTAGAGGATAAGGGAGATTTTGAATTTCTGCAGACACTTTTGGACACTGGACACTTTTGGATTGTGTGAGGCCCAATGAATATCTGTCATGTCGGACGCTGTTCACACCACAGCATCCGGCAGGCAGAGGTAGTTCCACCTCCAGCCACTATAGCCTCAGTGGCGCCGGCCTGATCTTCAGGCTCTCGGGGGTTAATCCTGCTGGAGACCAGGTTGGATGGTTAGTCACGCCCACGGTCTTTAAATAGTCATGCTGGCCTATGGGCGTCGCCGATTATAGCTTGTGTTTCATACCAAGTGGTTCCGGTCTGGAGTGGAGGTGTTCAAGAGAGAGAGATTCATATCTGGTGTCGTATGATCCGTCGTTATCCTTTCTCCTTCCCATATTTGTGTTTAGTTGTGCCCTGTTCACATTACTGTTTATTCCTGTGTGTGTGCGGCGCAGTGCAGTTTAAGTTCTCCCTGTCTGTCATTATTTGTGTGGGAGCTTTGGTGGTGACTTCTCACTGGGTGGAGGGTGGAGGGTTAAGTGCAGGGCTGAGCAGGAGATAAGGAAAGGTCGGAGGCTCAGGCATTTGCACCTTCAGCAAAAACCCTGGGTTGAGGGTCAGACAGGGTTTCCCCTAGTAAAGGGACACCACAGGGGCCCCGGGTCTTTCAGCCTTAGTTGAACTTAGCCCCCGTGACATTATAATCGGCCCACATTTTTCAGGAGTCCATGGATCCATTAGATTCCATAACCCGCCAGTTGGCGGCGCTGTCCATACAGGTCTCCGAGTTGAATGGGGCAGTTCAGCAGCATGGCCTGGTAGTAGCAAAGGTGCAAACGGCATCTGCAGGTATCGGTGCAGAGCCGAAGTTTCCGCTGCCAGAACGATTTTCAGGCGATCGCAGCAAATTTGTCGTATTTCGGGAGGCCTGCAAATTATACTTCCGCATGCGGCCAATATCCTCAGGTAATGAGGCCCAGCGAGTAGGGCTGGTGTTGTCATTACTGAGTGGTGACCCCCAAGCATGGGCATTTTCCTTACCACCTGACTCTGCTACATTTCATTCGGTCGATAATGTTTTTTCTGCCCTCGGGCTCATTTACGATGACCCTGACCGACTGGCTCTAGCGGAATCTAAAATCCGCGCCCTCCGCCAGGGGGAGCGCTTGGCAGAAGACTATTGTTCGGAATTTCGCCGCTGGGCTGTAGACACACAGTGGAATGACCCAGCACTGCGGAGCCAGTTTATTCATGGGGTATCAGGGAGGGTGAAACAAGCCCTCCTGATGTATGAGACTCCGGCATCATTGGAGTCTGCCATGAGTTTGGTGATACGTATTGATCGCCGTTTTCGTCAGGGGGCACAGGAGACGCTACCTCTGGGGGAAAACAGAGGTGCAGGTGTGGTTGAAGTAGATGAGTCCCCTGAACCTATGCAGATTGCTGGCGTGGCACAGGTTCGGCCTCGCGCTCCGGGAGTCCGGAAGTCCGGAGCATGTTTCTACTGTGGTAAAGGTGGTCATTATGTTAACGTTTGCCCGGTACTACCTAAGAGGGTCACACCGGCGGAAAACTGTTAAGCTCAGAGGGTATGGAGGAGACCCAACTGAGCGTATGCATATCCTCCATGATGGTATCTCAATGTATGCTCCCTGCCAAGGTTATTGTCGCCAGCAGAGAGCTACCTATATCAGTGTTTGTGGATAGCGGTTCCGCCACCAATCTCATAGATGAGGAGTTTGCACACACCGCCGGGTTTAAGATTGAAAAACTTCCTCACCCCATACAGGTGGTGACCATAAGAATCTGCTCTACCTGGAGTCGGCCAAGCGTCTGTCTCCTAGGCAGGCTCGCTGGGCATTGTTTTTTACTCGTTTCAATTTTCTTGTGACGTACCGTCCCGGGGCTAAAAACACCAAGGCGGATGCTTTGTCTAGGTGTTTTCCGGGGGGAGAACCTCGGGAAGAGCCGGTACCCATCCTCCAGAAAGGGGTAGTGGTCTCGGCTCTCACGACTGAGGTAGAGGCGGAGATTGCCGAGGCCCAAGAGGAGGTACCACCAGGACTTCCCGCCAACAAATCATTTGTACCCCTGCATCTTCGGCCTAAGGTGTTGAAGGAACACCACGATTCGGTACTGGCTGGTCACCCAGGGGTGAAGGGCACCTTAGAGCTGGTATCGCGTCGTTTCTGGTGGCCCAAAATCCGGCAGGACGTGGTCTCGTACGTGGCAGCTTGCATCACGTGCGCTAGGGCTAAGTCACCCCGAACCCGTCCTGCTGGCACGCTACAGCCTCTGGGGGTACCCAATAGGCCATGGACAGAAATCTCCATGGATTTTATCACTGACTTGCCAGCCTCGGCAGGGAACACGGTCATCCTGGTGGTGGTTGACCGTTTTTCAAAGATGGCGCATTTTGTGGCGTTGTCCTCTTTGCCCAATGCTAAGACGTTGGCTCAGGTATTTGTGAAGGAGGTGGTCAGACTCCACGGAATACCGTCTGACATAGTATCTGATAGGGGTACGCAATTTGTGGCGAGGTTTTGGAAAGCTTTTTGCTCAAGGTTGGGGATCAAGTTGTCACATTCATCGGCGTTTCATCCACAGTCTAATGGACAAACTGAGCGCATGAACCAAAATCTTGAACAGTATTTACGATGCTTTGTGTCCGACAACCAGGAGGAGTGGTCTACTTTCCTTCCTCTGGCCGAATTCGCATTAAATAATCACCGCCAAGAGTCATCAGGAGAGTCTCCATTCTTTTGTGTGTACGGTCAACATCCTCAGTTTTGTACCTTACGTCAGGGTGACTCCGGGGGTGTCCCGGAGGTGGATCAGCTAGGAGCCCAATTGTCATCAGTCTGGAGGCGGGTGAAACAGCGTTTGTTGAGCATGAGTGCCAGGTACAAACGGGTGGCTGACAGTAGACGCGTGCCAGGTCCGGACCTGTGTGTGGGTGAATGGGTGTGGTTAGCTACGAAGAACATAAAACTCAAAATCCCTTCTTTAAAACTGGGTCCAAGGTTTATTGGGCCTTTTAGGATTTCTGCCATCATTAACCCAGTGGCTTATCGGTTGGAACTTCCCGCAGTGTACAAGATACACAACGTGTTTCACAGGGCTTTATTGAAAAAGGTGGTAGGCTCTGTGGACACAACGCCGATGCCACCTCCAGTCATGGTGGATGGCGAGTTAGAGTTCGAGGTCGCCAAGGTAGTGGACTCTCGAGTAGTACGCCGTACTCTTCAGTATTTGGTGCACTGGCGGGGGTATGGTCCAGAGGAGAGGTCTTGGGTTCCAGCCTCAGACATACATGCGGATCGGCTGGTCAGTTCTTTTCACCGTCGTCATCCGGACAAGCCGGGTCCTATGAGTCTTGAGGGCCCTGGGGTCCCTCGTAGAAGACGGGGTACTGTCATGTCGGACGCTGTTCACACCACAGCATCCGGCAGGCAGAGGTAGTTCCACCTCCAGCCACTATAGCCTCAGTGGCGCCGGCCTGATCTTCAGGCTCTCGGGGGTTAATCCTGCTGGAGACCAGGTTGGATGGTTAGTCACGCCCACGGTCTTTAAATAGTCATGCTGGCCTATGGGCGTCGCCGATTATAGCTTGTGTTTCATACCAAGTGGTTCCGGTCTGGAGTGGAGGTGTTCAAGAGAGAGAGATTCATATCTGGTGTCGTATGATCCGTCGTTATCCTTTCTCCTTCCCATATTTGTGTTTAGTTGTGCCCTGTTCACATTACTGTTTATTCCTGTGTGTGTGCGGCGCAGTGCAGTTTAAGTTCTCCCTGTCTGTCATTATTTGTGTGGGAGCTTTGGTGGTGACTTCTCACTGGGTGGAGGGTGGAGGGTTAAGTGCAGGGCTGAGCAGGAGATAAGGAAAGGTCGGAGGCTCAGGCATTTGCACCTTCAGCAAAAACCCTGGGTTGAGGGTCAGACAGGGTTTCCCCTAGTAAAGGGACACCACAGGGGCCCCGGGTCTTTCAGCCTTAGTTGAACTTAGCCCCCGTGACAATATCTGAGCGCTATGTGACAGACTCGATGGCACAGCTGTGACCAAAGTGACTAGAGGATAAGGGAGATTTTGAATCTCTGCACACACTTTTGGACACTGGACACTTTTGGATTGTGTGAGGCCCAATGAATATCTGAGCGCTATGTGATAGGCTCGATGGCACAGCTGTGACCAAAGTGACTAGAGGATAAGGGAGATTTTAAATCTCTTCACACACTTTTGGACACTGGACACTATTGGATTGTGTGAGGCCCAATGAATATCTGAGCGCTATGTGATAGGCTCGATGGCACAGCTGTGACCAAAGTGACTAGAGGATAAGGGAGATTTTGAATCTCTGCACACACTTTTGGACACTGGACACTTTTGGATTGTGTGAGGCCCAATGAATATCTGAGCGCTATGTGACAGGCTCGATGGCACAGCTGTGACCAAAGTGACTAGAGGATAAGGGAGATTTTGAATCTCTGCACACACTTTTGGACACTGGACACTTTTGGATTGTGTGAGGCCCAATGAATATCTGAGTGCTATGTGACAGGCTCGATGGCACAGCTGTGACCAAAGTGACTAGAGGATAAGGGAGATTTTGAATCTCTGCACACACTTTTGGACACTGGACACTTTTGGATTGTGTGAGGCCCACTGATATCTGAGCGCTATGTCACAGGCTCGATGGCACAGCTGTGACAAAAGTGACTAGAGGATAAGGGAGATTGGATTGCTTTTAAAAAAGCAGTTTGCAGAGCAGTGGGTAAACAGCAATGCCAGCCTGTCAGGAAGCCTTAAAAGGCAGCCCAACAACCAACACCACTGATACACCACAATATAGCCTCCCCTTGCACTGCACACACAGTGACTGGTGTGTTGTGCAGGCCAAATCGCTAGCAGCAGAAGCAGTTTTTTTTTCTTCTCAGCAGGACAAAAAAAAAAAATTGGGATTGCTTTTAAAAAAGCAGTTTGTGGAGCAGTGGGTAAACAGCAATGCATTAATGTCAGGAAGCCTTAGAAGGCAGCCCAACAACCAACACCACTGATACACCACTATATAGCCTCCCCTTGCACTGCACACACAGTGACTGGTGTGTTGTGCAGGCCAAATCGCTAGCAGCAGAAGCAGTTTTTTTGTTTTCTTCCCTGCCTAACGCTCTCCCTACAGAATCAGCAGCAACCTCTCCCTATACTGAGATCGGCAGAAGTAAGATGGCGGTCGGCGTGCACGCCCTTTTATACCCCCTGTGACGCCCACCAAAGCAAGCCAATCACTTGCATGCCCTTCTGAAAGATGGTGGTGACCCCTGCCTATGTCATCACGTTGCCCACAGTGTCCGTGGATCCTGATTGGCTGAAAAAGAGCGCAAAACAAACTTTTGAAACGCGACTTTGGCGCGTAAGTCGCCGACCTCGTGGCCGATCTCATCCTAGGGTCGGGTTTCATTTCATGAAACCCGACTTTGCCAAAAGTTGGTGACTTTTGAAATTTTTCGACCCGTTTCGCTCAACTCTAGTGGTGACCATTAATGCTGTTCCCCTCCCTCAAGGGGAGATTACGGGGTTTGTGGCAGAGGTGAAACTCCACATTGGGGTCCTACATTCTGAGTCGGTTACATGTAGGGTCCTCCATAATCTCCCAGCACAAATGGTCCTGGGTTTTCCATGGTTGTCCAGACACAACCCGGTAATTGATTGGAAAACTCAGGACATAGTACAATGGAGTGGTTTTTGCCAAGACAATTGCTTGGCCACATGTGTGTCCGCCGTGATGCCCAGCCTGCCGGAGGCTTTGCAGGATTTCGCAGATGTTTGCTCTGAGAAGGGTTGCTCAGAACTGCCTCCACATAGAGCCTATGACTGTGCGATCAGGTTAAAACCCGGGGCCAAATTACCTAAGGCCAGGATGTTTAATATTTCTGGTCCTGAGAGACAAGCTCTGAAAGACTACATCGCGGAGAGTCTGAGCAAAGGACACATCCGGCCTTCGTCCTCACCTGTAGCCGCGGGGTTTTTCTTCATTAAGAAGAAAGATGGGGGGTTACGCCCGTGTCTGGATTTCCGAGAGTTAAACCAGATTACTATCCATGATCCTTACCCTATGCCGTTAATCCCGGATTTGTTCAACCAGGTAGCGGGGGCGAAATGGTTTTCCAAGCTGGACCTCAGGGGGGCGTAACCTCATAAGGGTCCATCAGGAGGATGAGTGGAAGACGGCGTTTAACACTCCTGAGGGTCATTTTGAGAGTCTGGTTATGCCGTTTGGGTTGACCACCGCGCCTGCCGTTTTCCAACATTTTATTAATGATGTATTTGCTCATGTCCTGGGGAGATTTGTGATTGTATACCTGGATGATATCCTCATTTATTCTAGCGATCAGGACACTCATTTGGAGCATGTCAGGCAGGTGTTACAGTTGCTCCGGGAGAACCAGCTCTATGCTAAGCTGGAAAAATGTTTGTTTTTTGTCCAGGAGTTGCCCTTTTTGGGATATATTGTGTCCGCAGCCGGCTTTAAAATGGACACCGCTAAGGTGCAAGCGGTGCTGCAATGGGAGAGGCCGGAGAGTCTGAAAGCACTCCAGCGGTTCCTTGGGTTTGCAAATTATTATAGGAAATTTATAAAACACTTTTCGACTATCGCCAAACCGCTCACGGACATGACAAAAAAGGGTGCCGATCTGGCGAACTGGCCTGAGGTGGCTATACGTGCCTTTGAGCGCCTGAAGAATAGTTTTGCTTCATCCCCCATTCTGGTGCAACCAGACGTGTCTAAACCTTTTGTGGTGGAGGTTGATGCGTCGGAGGTGGGAGTGGGGGCAGTACTGTCTCAAGGCTTGTCCTTGAGCGAGATGCATCCATGCGCCTACTTCTCCAAGAAGCTGTTGCCGGCCGAACGGAATTATGATATCGGCAACAGGGAGTTGTTGGCCATCAAACTGGCTTTTGAGGAATGGCGACACTTCTTGGAGGGGGCGGCTCACCAGGTCACAGTCATCACCGACCATAAGAATCTGCTCTATCTGGAGTCGGCTAAGCGTCTGTCTCCTAGGCAGGCTCGCTGGGCATTGTTTTTTACTCGTTTCAATTTTCTGGTGACTTTCCGTCCCGGGGCTAAAAACACCAAGGCGGATGCTTTGTCTAGGTGTTTTCCGGGGGGAGAACCTCGGGAAGAGCCTGTACCCATCCTCCAGAAAGGGGTAGTGGTCTCGGCTCTCACGACGGAGGTAGAGGCGGAGATTGCTGAGGCCCAAGAGGAGGTACCACCAGGACTTCCTGCCAACAAATTATTTGTACCCCTGCATCTTCGGCTTAAGGTGTTGAAGGAACACCATGACTCGGTACTGGCTGGTCATCCAGGGGTGAGGGGCACCTTAGAGCTGGTATCGCGTCGTTTCTGGTGGCCCAAAATCCGGCAGGACGTGGTCTCATACATGGCAGCTTGCATCACGTGCGCTAGGGCTAAGTCACCCCGTACCCGTCCTGCTGGCACGCTACAGCCTCTGGGGGTACCCAATAGGCCATGGACAGAAATCTCCATGGATTTCATTACTGACTTGCCAGCCTCAGCGGGGAACACGGTCATCCTGGTGGTGGTTGACCGTTTTTCAAAGATGGCGCATTTTGTGGCGTTGTCTTCATTGCCCAATGCTAAGACGTTGGCTCAGGTATTTGTGAAGGAGGTGGTCAGACTCCACGGAGTACCGTCGGACATAGTATCTGATAGGGGTACGCAATTTGTGGCGAGGTTTTGGAAAGCTTTTTGCTCACGTTTGGGGATCAAGTTGTCACATTTATCGGCGTTTCATCCACAGTCTAATGGACAAACTGAGCGCATGAACCAAAATCTAGAACAATATTTACGATGCTTTGTGTCCGACAACCAGGAGGAGTGGTCTACTTTCCTTCCTCTGGCCGAATTCGCGTTAAATAATCACCGCCAAGAGTCATCGGGAGAGTCTCCATTCTTTTGTGTGTACGGTCAACATCCTCAGTTTTGTACCTTACGTCAGGGTGACTCGGGGGGTGTCCCAGAGGAGGATCAGCTAGGAGCCCAATTGTCTTCAGTCTGGAGGCGGGTGAAACAGCGTTTGTTGAGCATGAGTGCCAGGTACAAACGGGTGGCTGACAGTAGACGTGTGCCAGGTCCGGACCTGTGTGTGGGTGAATGGGTGTGGTTAGCTACGAAGAACATAAGACTCAAAATTCCATCTTTAAAACTGGGTCCAAGGTTTATTGGGCCTTTTAGGATTTCTGCCATCATTAACCCAGTGGTGTATCGGTTGGAACTTCCTGCGGTGTACAAGATACACAATGTGTTTCACAGAGCTTTATTGAAAAAGGTGGTAGGCTCTGTGGACGTGACGCCGATGCCACCTCCAGTCATGGTGGATGGCGATTTAGAGTTTGAGGTCGCCAAGGTAGTGGACTCTCGAGTAGTACGCCGTACTCTTCAGTATTTGGTGCACTGGCGGGGGTATGGTCCGAAGGAGAGGTCTTGGGTTCCAGCCTCAGACATACATGCGGATCGGCTGGTCAGTTCTTTTCACCGTCGTCATCTGGACAAGCCGGGTCCTATGAGTCTTGAGGGTCCGGAGGTCCCTCATAGAAGACGGGGTAATGTCATGTCGGACGCTGTTTACACCACAGCGTCCGGCAGGCAGAGGTAGTTCCACCTCCAGCCACTATAGCCTCAGTGACGCCGGCCTGATCTTCAGGCTCTCGGGGGTTAATCCTGCTGGAGACCAGGTTGGATGGTTAGTCACGCCCACGGTCTTTAAATAGTCATGCTGGCCTATGGGCGTCGCCGATTATAGCTTGTGTTTCATACCAAGTGGTTCCGGTCTGGAGTGGAGGTGTTGCAGAGAGAGAAATTCGTATCTGGTGTCGTATGATCCGTTGTTATCCTTTCTCCTTCCCATATTTGTGTTTAGTTGTGCCCTGTTCACATTACTGCATATTCCTGTGTGCGTGCGGCGCAGTGCAGTTTAAGTTCTCCCTGTCTGTCATTATTTGTGTGGGGGCTTTGGTGGTGTGTCTTCTCACTGGGTGGAGGGTGGAGGGTTAAGTGCAGGGCTGAGCAGGAGACAAGGAAAGGTTGGAGGCTCAGGCATTTGCACCATCAGCAAAAACCCTGGGTTGAGGGTCAGACAGGGTTTCCCCTAGTTATAGGGACATCACAGGGCCCCCGGGTATTACAGCCTTAGTGGGACTAAGCCCCACGTGACAGACACATACTTTGAAATGTCAAGATGGGGCCAATAATGATCTGAATATAGATTTTTCAAAGGTTTTATGGATTGATGAGATAACATTGCATCTTGATGGACCAGATAGATAGGCCCTTGATTGAATCAGTAATGGGCACATACTTTTACTTCAACTCAGACCTCAGCAAGGTGGAGGTGGGGTACTATTATGGAACAGTGTTATTAAAGATGAGCTGGTTGGACCTTTTTGGGTTGAAGATGGACTCCCAAACCTACTGCCAATTTTAAGAAGACACTTTCTTTAAGCAGTTGTATAGGAAAAAAAATCTGCATCTTTCAAGAAGTACATTGAAGTACTTGACTGCTTTTCTAGCCATAAAGATGAAAGAATAATGACATGGCCCCCTTCCTTACTTGACCTAAACCCTAATCAGAACTTGTGGGCCCTTCTTACATGGGATATTTATGATGAAGAGAATGTCTGGGAGGCTGGGGTGGGTGCAGCCCAAATAGTTGGCTGTCAACATATTAAGGAGCTGACACATTTCATGGATAGAAGGCTTATGGCAGTTATTGAAAGGAAGGGTGACTATATTGTTCACTGATATTTTGAAATATCAGAATTGTATTTTTATACATTTTGAGTTGTTTGGTTATTATCTTCACTTTAAGGACTCGTGCAGACAACCGTATTATCAGTCCAAGTGCAATCCAACAAAACATCTGATCACACTCAGACCATTTTTAGTCTTTGGGCCCATGCCCATGTCTTTTCTTTTTCATGATAGAGTTTGATCCGATATTCGTTTGACACTCGGCATGTAAGTCAGTAAGTGCGTGCAAATTATTGAACTGCACTTAGATTACAACTGAGTGCCATCTGATTTCAGCACACTGGCACAATGGAGATGGTGGAGAATTGTTGTACTTAATCTTCTCAGTGTGATCCATTTCCCTCATCTTAGAGAATCATTGCGATGCTGACACTGGTCAAACTTTGAGCAGTGTCATTTGCATAATTGTCCCAATTCAATGGATGAGAGAATCTACAAAAGCCCTTACAGAAGACAGTAAGTAATTGAGATGGGAACATTTACATTGCTCATTTGTTCAGCTGTATAATAATTCTGCACACTAATAGTTGCTCAATAATTCACACACTAATCTTCTCCAAAGAAAGATAAAACCTCACTTTAGCTTTCTTTTCAGGTTTATTAATCTTTTTGATTGACCTACAGAACTGTGGAAGTTCAATATGAAAATCAGTCATCAAAAATATAAATTGCTTAATTATTGTGCACATAGTGTAAAGCAGTAGTACATGGAACGGTTTTAGGAAGTTTCGCCCCCAGCAGTTCGCCCCCAGCAGTTCGCCCCCAGTACACTTCGCCCCCGAACATTTCGCCCCCAGGTTGTTTCGCCCCCGCACATTTCGCCCCCGCACATTTCGCTCCCAGCAGTTCGCCCCTGGATGTTTCGCCCCCGGATGTTTAGCCCCCGGCAGTTCGCCTCCGGATGTCTCGCCCCCAGCAGTTCGCCCACGGATGTTTCGCCCCCAGCAGTTCGCCCCCGGATGTTTCGCCCCCAGCAGTTCGCCCCCAGCAGTTCGCCCCGGATGTTTCACCCCCAGCAGTTCGCCTCCGGATGTTTCGCCCCCAGCAGTTCGCCCCCAGATGTTCCGCCGCCAGCAGTTCGCCCCCGGATGTTTCGCCCCCAGCAGTTCGCTCCCGGATGTTTCGCCCCCAGCAGTTCGCCCCCGGATGTTTCGCCCCCAGCAGTTCGCCCCCGGATGTTTCGCCCCCGGAGGTTTCGCCCCTAGCAGTTTGCCCCCGGATGTTTCGCCCCCAGCAGTTCACCCCCCGCAGTTCGCCCCCGGATGTTTCGCCCCCAGCAGTTCGCCCCCAGCAGTTCGCCCCCAGCAGTTCGCCCCCGGATGTTTCGCCCCCAGCAGTTTGCCCCCGGATGTTTTGCCCCCAGCAGTTTGCCCCTGGATGTTTCGCCCCCAGCAGTTCGCCCCCAGCAGTTCGCCCCCAGCAGTTCGCCCCCGGATGTTTCGCCCCCAGCAGTTCGCCCCCGGATGTTTTGCCCCCAGCAGTTCGCCCCTGGATGTTTCGCCCCCAGCAGTTCGCCCCCGGATGTTTCGACCCCAGCAGTTCGCCCCCGGATGTTTCGACCCCAGCAGTTCGCCCCCGGATGTTTCGCCCTCAGCAGTTCGCCCCCGGATGTTTCGCCCCCAGCAGTTTGCCCCCGGATGTTTTGCCCCCAGCAGTTCGCCCCTGGATATTTCGCCCCCAGCAGTTCGCCCCCGGATGTTTCGACCCCAGCAGTTCGCCCCCGGATGTTTCGCCCCCAGCAGTTCGCCCCCGGATGTTTCGCCCCCAGCAGTTCGCCCCCGAATGTTTCGCCCCCACAGTTCGCCCCGGGATGTTTCGCCCCCAGCAGTTCGCCCCCGGATGTTTCGCCCCCAGCAGTTCACCCCCAGCAGTTCGCCCCCGGATGTTTCGCCCCCAGCAGTTCGCCCCCAGATGTTTCGCCCCCAGCAGTTCGCCCCCGAATGTTTCGCCCCCAGCAGTTCGCCCCGGATGTTTCACCCCCAGCAGTTCGCCCCCGGATGTTTCGCCCCCAGCAGTTCGCCCCCAGATGTTCGGCCGCCAGCAGTTCGCCCCCGGATGTTTCGCCCCCAGCAGTTCGCTCCCGGATGTTTCGCCCCCAGCAGTTCGCCCCCGGATGTTTCGCCCCCAGCAGTTCGCCCCCGGATGTTTTGCCCCCAGCAGTTTGCCCCAGGATGTTTTGCCCCCAGCAGTTTGCCCCCGGATATTTTGCCCCCAGCAGTTCACCCCCAGCAGTTCGCCCCCAGCAGTTCGCCCCCGGATGTTTCGCCCACAGCAGTTTGCCCCCGGATGTTTCGCCCACAGCAGTTCGCCCCCGGATGTTTCGCCCCCACAGTTCGCCCCCGGATGTTTCGCCCCCAGCAGTTCGCCCCCGGATGTTTCGCCCCCAGCAGTTCACCCCCAGCAGTTCGCCCCCGGATGTTTCGCCCCCAGCAGTTCGCCCCCGGATGTTTCGCCCCAGCAGTTCGCCCCCGAATGTTTCGCCCCCAGCAGTTCGCCCCCAGCAGTTCGCCCCGGATGTTTCACCCCCAGCAGTTCGCCCCCGGATGTTTCGCCCCCAGCAGTTCGCCCCCAGATGTTCCGCCGCCAGCAGTTCGCCCCCGGATGTTTCGCCCCCAGCAGTTCGCTCCCGGATGTTTCGCCCCCAGCAGTTCGCCCCCGGATGTTTCGCCCCCAGCAGTTCGCCCCCGGATGTTTCGCCCCCAGCAGTTCGCCCCCAGAGGTTTCGCCCCCAGCAGTTTGCCCCCGGATGTTTCGCCCCCAGCAGTTCACCCCCAGCAGTTCGCCCCCGGATGTTTCGCCCCCAGCAGTTCGCCCTTAGCAGTTCACCCCCAGCAGTTCGCCCCCGGATGTTTCGCCCCCCGCAGTTCGCCCCCGGATGTTTTGCCCCCAGCAGTTCGCCCCTGGATGTTTCGCCCCCAGCAGTTCGCCCCCGGATGTTTCGACCCCAGCAGTTCGCCCCCGGATGTTTCGCCCCCAGCAGTTCGCCCCCGGATGTTTCACCCCCAGCAGTTCGCCCCCAGCAGTTCGCCCCCGAATGTTTCGCCCCCACAGTTCGCCCCCGGATGTTTCGCCCCCAGCAGTTCGCCCCGGATGTTTCGCCCCCAGCAGTTCACCCCCAGCAGTTCGCCCTCGGATGTTTCGCCCCCAGCAGTTCACCCCCGGATGTTTCGCCCCCAGCATTTCGCCCCCGGATGTTTCGCCCCAGATGTTTCGCCCCCAGCAGTTCACCCCCGGATGTTTCGCCCCCAGCAGTTCGCCCCCGGATGTTTCACCCCCAGCAGTTCGCCCCCCGGATGTTTCGCCCCCAGCAGTTCACCCCCAGCAGTTCGCCCCCGGATGTTTCTCCCCCAGCAGTTCGCCCCCAGAAGTTCGCCCCCGGATGTTTCGCCCCCAGCAGTTCGCCCCCGGATGTTTCGCCCCCAGCAGTTCGCCCCCAGCAGTTCGCCCCCGGATGTTTCGCCCCCAGCAATTCGCCCCCAGCAGTTCGACCCCGGATGTTTCGCCCCCAGCAGTTCGCCCCCGGATGTGTCGCCCCCGGATGTTTCGCCCCCAGCAGTTCGCCCCCGGATGTTTCGCCCCCAGCAGTTCACCCCTGGATGTTTCGCCCCCAGCAGTTCACCCCCGGATGTTTCGCCCCCAGCAGTTCACCCCCGGATGTTTCGCCCCCAGCAGTTCACCCCCGGATGTTTCGCCCCCAGCAGTTCACCCCCGGATGTTTCGCCCCCAGCAGTTCGCCCCCAGCAGTTCACCCCCAGAAGTTTCGCCCCCAGCAGTTCGCCCCCAGCAGTTCACCCCCGGATGTTTCGCCCCCGGATGTTTCGCCCCCAGCAGTTCGCCCCCAGATGTTCCGCCCCCAGCAGTTCGCCCCTGATTGTTTCGCCCCCAGCAGTTCGCCCCCGGATGTTTCGCCCCCAGCAGTTCGCCCCCGGATGTTTCGCCCCCAGCAGTTCGTCCCCGGATGTTTCGCCCCCAGCAGTTCGCCCCTGGATGTTTCGCCCCCAGCAGTTCACCCCCAGCAGTTCGCCCCCGGATGTTTCTTCCCCAGCAGTTCGCCCCCGGATGTTTCGCCCCCAGCAGTTCACCCCCAGCAGTTCGCCCACGGGTGTTTCGCCTCCAGCAGTTCGCCCCCTGGATGTTTCGCCCCCAGCAGTTCGCCCCCGGAAGTTCGCCCCCCAGATGTTTTGCCCACAGCAGTTCGCCCCCAGATGTTTCACCCCCGGATGTTTCGCCCCCAGATGTTTCTCCCCCAGCAGTTCATCCCTGGATGTTTTGCCTCCACCAATTTGCTCCTGGATCTTTTGCATCCGGGAAAGACCTGCCTGAACTGAACATTGGCAGGTTTTCTTATCACTAATAATACACCATATGAGTCTAAGATATAGAATTCTGATCAAATTAGTTTTTTTTATTCTCAAACTTTGTATTCTAGATGAGTAATTTTACAAACAGACAGGAAAATAGTAGGATTTCATTGGTTACTAAGGAGGTCGTGCCCCCTTGGGAGCAGAACGGATCCTGGCTCCCTATGATACATTCAGGGCTGCTTGTTCACAGCCCTCTGCAAAGCTCCCCTTCACCCTCCGCTCATGTGCTCTGTCCTGGACCAGAGGAGGGCTCCCCCCTGCCTGTGTAAAGCCGTTACAGGACGGAACACATAGGGGGGGCTTTGCAGACGGCTGTAAACCAGCAGCCCTTTATACATCATAGGGAATATATTGTTAGCTGCATGCTCCTGTGCAGCCATGCCTTCTAGAATCCATCCACAAGTACTGCTACTAAGGAGAAACAACCTCCTTAGCAACCACTGAAATCCTGCAGCACATGGAGCTTTAACTTGGATGAGACTTTTCACACAGAAGTGAAGCTGCTGGAAGGTCTCCTTTGGAAATGAATATCATGGGCACAGGTACTATAACATAACATGTTTTTTGTAGAGTTATGCTTTAACTGTATATATCAAAACTGTTTTAACAAGAAACATAAAAAGGTACAATCCCCACCCCACAAACTTTCACACCCTCGCAGGAATCTTAAACACCTTGACCTACACTCATTCTCTGAATCCCTCCTCCCTCTTACAGATATAAGTTCCTTACACAATGCGTATGACGCTGCCGCTCTATATAACACCACAATAGCTGTAGCTTTGGAATCCGCTGCCCCACTTACACATACCAAAACTCGCAAAATCAACAGACAGCCCTGGCACACCAGCCTGACCAAAGAGCTGAGGCGAGCTTCCAGGGCTGCTGAGCGCAGATGGAAAAGATCCCACTCCAACGAGCATTTCATCGCATTTAAACAGTCCCTCACTACTTTCAAGACCACACTCGCCACAGCTAAACAAACCTACTTCTCATCTCTCATATCCTCCCTGTCTCACAACCCTAAACAGTTATTCAACACCTTCAATTCTCTCCTCCGCCCCCCAGCACCTCCTCCCTCCCCACTCATCTCAGCTGAAGACTTTGCCTCATTTTTCAAGCAGAAAATTGATAACATCAGGGACAGTTTTGGTCAACAACCCCCAGAGCCCTTCCTCCCGACTTCCCAGCCCTCCACCTTCAAAACCAACTTCTCCACCATTACAGAAGATCGACTCTCCACTCTACTCTCAAGATCACATCTCACCACCTGTGCACTCGACCCGATCCCATCCCACTTCATCCCAAACCTCACCACAGTCTTCATCCCAACCCTAACCCATCTCTTCAACCTATCACTAACAACTGGTGTTTTCCCCTCAAGCTTTAAACATGCCTCCATCACACCTATCCTCAAAAAGCCCTCTCTTGACCCATCCTCTGTATCTAGCTATCGCCCTATATCACTTCTCCCATACGCCTCCAAGCTACTGGAACAACACGTCTACCTTGAACTGTCCTCCCATCTCTCTTCTTGCTCCCTCTTCGACCGCTTACAATCTGGCTTCCGGTCACACCACTCCACTGAAACTGCCCTTACTAAGGTCACCAATGACCTCTTAACTGCCAAGAGCAAGCGACACTACTCTGTCCTCCTCCTCCTGGACCTGTCGGCTGCCTTTGACACAGTGGACCATTCCCTATTATTACAGACCCTCTCATCCCTCGGCATCACAGACTTGGCCCTCTCCTGGATCTCATCATACCTAACAGACCGGACATTCAGCGTCTCCCACTCACACACCACCTCCTCACCTCGCCCCCTATCTGTCGGAGTCCCACAAGGTTCAGTCCTAGGGCCCCTGCTGTTCTCTATTTACACCTTTGGCCTGGGACAGCTCATAGAATCTCATGGCTTTCAGTATCATCTTTATGCTGATGACACACAGATCTACATCTCTGGACCAGATATCACCTCCCTACTAACCAGAATCCCTCAATGTCTGTCCACTATTTCATCCTCCTTCTCCACTAGATATCTGAAACTCAACATGGACAAAACAGAATTCATCATCTTTCCCCCATCTCACGTGACCCCCCCTACGAACCTATCAATTACAGTAAATGACTGCCCACTCTCCCCAGTCCCACAAGCTCGCTGCCTCGGAGTAATCCTTGACGCTGATCTCTCCTTCAAACCACATATCCAAACCCTTTCCACTTCCTGCCGACTTCAACTCAAAAATATTTCACGCATCCGTTCATTCCTCACCCAAGAATCTGCAAAAACCCTAGTCCATGCCCTCATCATCTCTCGCCTTGACTACTGCAACCTCATGCTCTGTGGCCTCCCCTCAAACACTCTCGCACCCCTCCAATCTATTCTAAACTCTGCTGCCCGACTAATCCACCTGTCCCCCCGCTATTCCCCAGCTTCTCCCCTCTGTCAATCCCTTCACTGGCTCCCAATTGCCCAGAGACTCCATTACAAAACCCTAACCATGACATACAAAGCCATCCACAACTTGTCTCCTCCATACATCTGTGACCTTGTCTCCCGGTACTTTCCTGCACGCAACCTCCGATCCTCACAAGATCTCCTTCTCTACTCCCCTCTTATCTCCTCTTCCCACAATCGCATACAAGATTTCTCTCGCGCATCACCCCTACTCTGGAACTCTCTACCACAACATATCAGACTCTCACCTACCATCGAAACCTTCAAAAAGAGCCTGAAGACCCACCTCTTCCGACAAGCCTATAACCTGCAGTAACCACCGATCGACCAAACCGCTGCACGACCAGCTCTACCCTCGCCTACTGTATTCTCACCCATCCCTTGAAGATTGTGAGCCCTCGCGGGCAGGTTCCTCTCTCCTCCTGTACCAGTTATGACTTGTATTGTTTAAGATTATTGTACTTGTTTTTATGTATACCCCTCCTCACATGTAAAGCGCCATGGAATAAATGGCGCTATAACAATAAATAATAATAATAATAATAAAGGTATATAGAGGGGAAGGATTAGAGAAAAAGAGAAAATACAAATTACAGGTTATAATGCTTGAATTATTCTACAGCTAAAAACACTGCTCTCAAAACATACAATATGTGACCATGAACTAAAAATCAAAGCTGTAGGCAATGCCTCTCAGATAATCCATCAATCTTGCACGATATGTTTAACCCTTGCTGAAATTGCAGCATACTTTTTGTTTCTTGCAGCGATGGGATTTCCTGCTATTATCTGAATAATTTCAAAACTATGGAGCTCTTGCTGATGTTTCAGACAGTTAATGAACCGGTATATATTTGGGAAAAGAGTACCACATGTTTCTCGAAAGCTACGGTGCCATCCTTCGACATCATTATTTGTTCGCTGTTGATCATTCAATGTTCGTTCATACACATTCCAGAATTGAACTGGAAACAAAGGTGCTTGACGTCCTCTGCGATTCATTCGACCGATATAGCTGTCTTCAAAATAGTTGGCAATAGGTATTGCTTCTTGTGGAAAGTCAGGATCGTCCACCAATTCTTCAAATGATTGCACAACATTCTGTGGTGGTAGAAAGGCCAGGGCAGGTATCATGCGTATCCAACGGGCAAATTCATGGTCACCTTGGTATTGCATCTTGAGTCCTTCATTTTTAACTTTACGCCAAACAGGTTGTCTGGCTGCAGTCCAGGCTGCAAGTTCTTCAGCTCTGGCAGCAACCTCTGGTATGTAGAACGGTTCTTGTCTGTCAGCAAGGTGTACACTACAGGAACAACAAGGCCGCTGTGGGACTACATGGATTGTGTAAAGTTGCTTAAACAAGGCTGGTGTAGTGAAATGCATGCCATCAGCAAACCACTCTTTACTTTGTGCCAGTAGATGGAGATTGTCTCTTGTTCCAAATATCAACATACGGCTGTGTCCATTTCCTAATTTAAAATGAAAGTATTAGTAGAGGAAATAACAGAAAAAGTGTAACAAGCAGCAGACAGAGTTTTGGGATAAATTCACAAAAAAAATATCCTAATCAGAAGCCTCTGTTCATATCTCACATGATTTCATAATAAAAAAACTGAAGCAAAATCTAGTGTGAAGGGGCCAACCAATAGTTTTTTACAACATACCGTATTTTTCGCTTTATAAGACGCTCCGGATTATAAGACGCACCACAATTTTTGAGGAGAAAAATAAGAAAAAAATATTTTTTAATAAAATGGTGGTGCCTCTTATAATCCTTGCATCTTATTGCTTACCAGGGTTGGTGGCTGCGGTGTAGAGGGGTCCCAGGCTCGCTGCTGGAGGAGGCAGGCGTGGAGTGATGCTGCAGGCCGCATTCAGGGATGAGGGGGGCTCCGATGTGTGCTGTTGCTGCTGCAGAGTCTTGTGCTGGTGTCAGGTTTCTCCACTTGTCCGGCGGTTGGAGGCCGGTGCTGCGGGTGCTCCGGTGCGGCGTTGTGTGCCCATCGATGCCCGGGGCTCTGCCGACATTGTTCGACAGACCAGAGCCCCAGCATTTCCTCGGTTCCCTGTATATGTGCGCTGAAGTGCCGGTAAAAAAAAAATGGCCGCCGGCGCGTGCGCAGATGGGATCTCGGGACCAGTTCTCGAGAGATGAGATCTGAAATCTCATCTCTCGAGAGCTGGGTCCCGAGATCCCATCTGCGCACGCGCGGCGGCCATTTTTTTGCAGGCACCACCGCGCGCACACAGGGAACCCAGGGAAAATGGCCGCCGGCGCGTGCGCAGATGGGATCTCGGGACCCACCTCTCGAGAGATGAGATTTCAAATCTCATCTCTCGAGAACTGGGTCCCGAGATCCCATCTGCGCACGCGCCGGAGGCCATCTTTTTACCGGCACACAGGGAACTGAGGAAATGCCGGGGCTCTGGCCTGTCGCACAATGTTGGCAGAGCCCCGGGCATCGACGGGCACACAACGTGGCACCGGACACACCCGCAGCAGCGGCCAGCAACCGCCGGACGCCCCCGATCACAGCCTAGGTAAGGCATGTCCGCTTTGTAAGACGCACCCCTGTTTTCCCCCCAAATTTTGGGGAAAAAAAGTGCGTCTTACAAAGCGGAAAATACGGTATATTGTCCCAGTGGAAAATTATATATTTTTGTTTAAAATTAAAATTACTTCCAAACTTGAAATAGGTCACATTTTTAGGGTACCTTTAGACCCTTCAACTAGACGGCCGTTCAGCACGGCCGATCGCCGCCATGCTGAACGGCCGTCTAGTTGACAGCCGCATCCAGACGCGGCGTGCGGCTGGACGTCTGAATGAACGACTGGGCGAGCCGCCCGCCTAAATGGGGCATTCCATTCAGGCGGATGGGCGCGCTAGTCATCGGGTGGGCAGCGCGGATGTTCGTGACGTCTGCGCTGCCTATGCTATCTCATTGAGAGGATTGTGCAGGACGCAAAAAACGCCAGTAAAATCACCAGTGTGCTTTTGGCCTAAGGCATAACTGAATGGTCCATTAGGCTGGGGTCATATGCAGCATTAATGTGTAAATCCCATCCACATGCTGATGAAAAAATTTTGTTTACAAAAAAAAAACATGCAGTGCAGCATGTCAATGTATGCTGCCATTATACAAACAAAATTCCAGCCATTCAGACAAGGGGCTGAAATCCTGCACTAAAACCTGCACCTAAATCCATAGAGTTAAGTGAAGATTTTGATACTGAATTAGGGTGCCACAATAGTGGCCTCAATTGCAGGTACAAATAGATTCCTATGGGATCTGCAATTGCTTCCGCAATTACAGCCGCTGCGGAGATGCCGCTCCGCAATCCCCTTCCATCAGTGGGCACGAGGCCTCAGGCTTTATCCAGACAAGCTGGATTTACAGGCGTATTCCGTGCTGTGTTTCCTGCCTGAAACCCGCCCTTTCATGTCAATGGTGCGGGTTACGGGCGGATTCCGGCCGGGGCCGGAAAACGCCCCACCGGAAAATAGCTTCAAAGCTATTTTCCGGCGGATCCCGGAAGGAATGGGAATGGGCAAGAGGGAAACCTCCCTAAAAATGCCTGCAAACCACGCCAAATACGCTCGGTTTACGCCATATCAGGGCATGGCCACGCCCATAGCAGAGCTTGGCCACGTCCCCTATTTGCAGAAGCGTTTTGCCAAAGCACTTGCAAAGTGCTTAAAAAGTGCTTGGAAGCAGCAGGCAAAATGCATCTGCAAATCCTGGCGTATCTCACCTGAGCTCTGGAGTTCAGCCCGACCTGTCCACGGATCTGCAGGACTGAACTACGAGAGCCGAGGAATCAGCCGGCGATGGCAGTTCAGCCCGTGCATGCCGCAGACAGGCGAGGCTGAACTCCGGGGCAGCATCCAGGACAGGTATGGCCAGTACAATGCTGCATATTTGGAATTAGTGTTGGCCGGTCCGATCACTGAAGATCGTAATTTATTACGATTTTCAGGCTGATCGTTATTTTAAATTATGATCCGATTTGTAGCCAGATCATGATGATGATCTGAATTAGAAATCGGAATCCTCCGTAATCTGAAAACACTATCCGGGCATACACGCCCGAACAGTGTGCGTATATATACACACACACACACACTATACGGGTGTACAGCGTGTGTGCATATTTAGCTTTAGTAAATGGCTCCAGGCTGCGCTGTTAAAAAATAAACAAACCCAGTTACTCACCTCTTTCTCCAGTGTCCAGTACTGGCTCCGGCTCCTAGCCCAGCAGTGCAGGGAATCCCGAAATCCGGGCGGCGCATCGCCGCCTCTGTGCCTGCCGTACTATAACTACAGTGGAGAGTGATCCCAAGACCGCTCACTAAACGGTCCTGGGAAAGCACCACATCACGTCACAGAACAGCCCGGCACATGTGCAGAGGTGGTGATGCACAACCCAGAATGCATAGCGTTGGGATTTCGGAATTCCCTGCACCACCAGAGACAGCGCTGGACACCGGAGAGAGAGTTGAATAACTGGGTTTGTTTATTTTTTAACAGCGCAGCTTGGGGCCATTATATATATGCAAGAAAGCTGGAAGAAGAGTGGCTCAACTGAGATTGTTGCTGAGGACTCAGTGTGCTGCTAGAGCAAGGGTTGGCTTCCGCCCGTACTTAACATGCATCCATGAAGAAAGACCTCCGCGCTGCTGAAGTCCTATACAAATCTTTTATTGCATTTCAAAGTTCCAAAAGTGCCAGACCACCATCACCCACCCACATATATACATATATATACACACACACTGTTCGGGCGTACAGTGTGCATATATATATATATATATATCTAGCTCTGGAGATTGGATCTGAATTAATTCCAATCTTTCGGTATGATCAGCCCGATCTGATCTTATCTTTCCAGTGATCGGCCAACACTAGTTGGAATAAGTAGGCCTCACTACATTATATTACCCTCAAAGTTTCCCTTGAAGGCAAAAATCACATAGTATTTAATATCAGCACCTTATAGTGTAGCATTTTTCACATTTGTGCAAAATAAACTTTGCAATAATTATGCATAATGGAATTGTTTTAATACAATGTTAAATGGTTAAGTAGCTTACCAGAGTCATGCAGAAGCAACTGCTGCTGGACACCATCAATACTGATCTCCTGGAACTCCGGGGGATAACAGGTTGATCAAGGGTTTGAGGTAACCTTGGGATATTGCCAAGTTGCCTTGCTAATCGTATTGTCCTCTTCAGTGATGCTTTCTTTGGGAGAAGTGCTGCAACATTAGAATGGGCTCCTGAAACGACGTCTGTGAGAATCTGTTGTGGTGTCTCCTGTGTTGTCCTTGCCCTGGTCACAGCCTCATTAACAAGTCGGATTGCTTCAGGTCTTGCAGCTTGTGGTGCGTGATTGTGAAGATTGACTACTTTCACAACTTCGCCAGATTCTTCATTGGTCCAAACACGTCCCTTGCAAGTCGACCGTTTTTCACATACCCAGATGGAATGGACATCATCAGCGGTTCGTTTGGAAAATAAGTAAATGTGATTCTCATGGACCAACTTGCTCCTTCCACGTTTGGACAGAACTGAATTCATAGTTGTAGAAAGTGAATTGCTGTGGAAGCTGACTGATTTTTTGTGGCAGTACACTTCTCTCTCTGTGGAGATTTCAGACACTGCTATATTCTGATGTACAGATGGAATAAAAGCTAGTCTAATGTAACTTGCAGGACATGTGACCTTCTACCTGTTACATCTGCAACAAAACTTGCAACAAAGCAGGTCAGTGCTGGGTCAGGTAAAAGTTCAAAATTGTTTAGATTTTAGGCCTCTTGCACACTGTAATTTTAGAGTGGTTTCACACTTGTGTTTGTGGCCGCCAGAGGTCGATCCGCTCTGGATCTGACATCCAGCTGACCCCGGGGCAATGCTGGCGGAATGCTGGCATTCCGCTTGCATTGCCCATAGAAGTGAACGGCTGGGTTCCGCGATCTGCAGCCGCCCGTTCGCTTTCATAATGCCTCATTCCGCTATCAGTGTCAGAACAAAAAGAAGAGCATTTTCTTCTTTTTGTTCCGCTGCAGGTTAGCGGAATGTGGCATTACAGAAGCGAACGGGCGGCCTGTAGTGCATATGTAGCGGAAGTGTGAAAGCACCCTTATGCTGCCACTGTTTTAGAAATCCAAAGCATGTGCTTTACTGGCATTTTTCAGAGCGCTTTTGTGAGCGCTCTCGGTAATGACCCATAAGATACAGGCTATTGATGAACGCTAAGTGCTCAAAAATAGCTCCTGTAATAAAATAAAAAGAGCTGGCCGAAACAACACCTCGCTTTTCTAGCCATTGACTTATCTACTATATAATTGTCTAAGGGTCACTTTCATCTTTCTGTCCGTAACATTTTATTCGCATATTCATTGGTTGCGGCGTCTGTCTGTCATGTAAATCCAAGTCGCTGATTGGTCGTGGCAAAATGCCCACGACCAATCAGCGATGGTCACAGTCTGCCATAAAAATGGCCGCTGCTTCACTGCCCTGCACTCACCGCTGACCGCTCACACAGGGTTAATGCCAGCGTTAACGGATCGCGTTGTACCGCACTCCATTAATGCTGCTATTAACCATGTGTGACCAACTTTTCGCTATTGATGGTGCCTATGCAGCATCAATAGTGAAAAGATGTACTGTTAAAAATAATAATAATAAAAAAAACAGTTATTCTCACCCCCTCCAACGTCGTGCTGTCCTACGCGCCTCTCTCCGATGCACGCCGTGCCTTCCGGTCCGAACGATGCTATGCATCCAGGACCTGCGATGATGTCACGGTCATTTGACCGGGATGTCATCGCAGGTCTTACGCTCAGACCGGAAGCCACCACCAGCACTGCAGAGAGACACGAGGACTTCAGGGCCCGTGGCTGAGGTGAGTATATCTTTATTATTTTTTTTAAACACGAATATAGTGCCCACATTCCTAGACTACATGGACAGTGCAATATACTACGTGACCAGTGCAATATACAACGTTGGCTGGCCAATATACTACATGCGCTCTGCAATTTACTACGTGAACTGTGCAATTTACTACGTGCGCTGTGCAATTTACTACGTGGACTGTGCAATTTACTACGTGCGCTGTCCAAAATACTACGTCGGCTGTCCTATATACTACGTGGCCTGTGCAATGTACTACGTGGCTGTGCCTTCTAGAATACCTGATATGTTAGAATCGGCCCACCATCTAGTATATTCAAAATTGGCAATTTTCTTAGCGATTTTCCAGTGCTTAGCACTTGGGAAAGTGGCTACTGTGAAAGCGGTCTTAGGGCTAAAACACAAGGCCGAAATTCCCTGCCTAATTTGGGGCAGAAACATCTGGGGGCAAAAAGCAGGGGGCAAACTGCTGGGGGCGAAACATCAGGGGGCGAAACATCCGGGGGCGAACTGCTGGGGGCGAAACTTCCAGGGGCGAACTGCTGGGGGGTGAAACATCCGGGGGCGAACGGCTGGGGGCGAAACATCCGGGGGCGAACTGCTGGGGGCGAAACCTCCGGGGGCGAACTGCTGGGGGCGAAACATCCGGGGGCGAACTGCTGGGGGCAAAACATCCAGGGGTGAAACATCCGGGGGTGAACTGCTGAGGGCGAAACATCCGGGGGCGAACTGCTGGGGTTGAACTGCTGGGGGCGAAACATCCGGGGGCGAACTGCTGGGGGCGAAACATCCGGGGGCAAAACATTCGGGGGCGAAACATCCGGGGGCAAACTGCTGGGGGCAAAACATCCGGGGGCGAACTGCTGGGGGCGAAATGTGCGGGGGCGAAACATCAGGGGGCGAAACATCCGGGGGCGAACTGCTGGGGGCGAAACATCCGGGGGCGAATTGCTGGGGGCGAAACATCCGGGGGCGAAACATCCGGGGGCGAACTGCTGGGGGCGAAATGTGCGGGGGCGAAACAACCTGGGGGCGAAATGCTGGGGGCGAAATGTGCGGGGGCGAAACAACCTGGGGGCGAAATGCTGGGGGCGAAACTTCCAACTCCCATATGGAACTCCCCGACCACAATGAGCAGAATACAGTGGTTATTGCAGGAGTTAGCACAGTCTTGATCCAGTGTGAATGCTGCGCTGCCTCTGTATGTCCAGCTTGCATGACAGAATACAAGTTACGAGTTAGCCACTTTTGTGGCTTGTATTTATTTTAAGTACCTGATCTTTGGGACTCCGAGTGATGGCAAAAAGGGAATACTGCTCTCAGGAGATATGCAACAGACATTTTTTTTTAATTAGAGTACCCCTTAAATGCACTCTATCTTTTCCAAGGTCATGACCAGGGTAGTCAGCATCTGGTACTTTAGTAGCGAAGTGCTTACATCAAATGTCATTTGTCTTTTCAGGACAGCAAAGTCTTAATTGCTTAAGGCCTCTTTCACACTTCAGTTTTTTGCATCAGTTCAAATCCGCCAAAAAGTCAGAGAAGCGGATCTGTTCTCAACTGATGTGAACGGATGGCACAGGATCCGTTTTCAGACGGATCCTGAAAATGAGGAGAGAGAGAGAGAGAGGGAGAGAGAGAGATTTTTTTTTTCTTGTTTTGTCCGGCACCCAGAAAGAAATTCGGGTTAAATCAGTGTCTGGAGGATCCGCCAGAGAAAAAAACGTTGCAAGCTCCGTTTTGAATTCTTTGAGGATGGTGACGGACAGCAACTTTTGGCGGATCCTCAAAAAAAACGGATGCAACGGACAGCAATCCGTCACAATCCGCCATTAATGCAAGTCAATGGGGGAAAAAAACGGATCCTCAAAAGAAAATTGAGGATCCGTTTTTTTCAAAACCTGGCGGATTGTGACTGATTGTAAAAAACAGAAGTGTGAAAGAGGCCTAAGGCGCCAACCATTGAACAACATGTTCAGATATTCTTTTGGCATACAGAGCTGGCATTACTAACCTGACTGATTCTTTGACCATCAGGCTAACAAAGTCTTTTGTCTGTCCACATGATGGCATATAACTTTATGCGACAGGTTTACAAGAAATACGGTTTCCTGTGAAGTAGATTGTTACATTATGCAACAGTTCATCTGGAAATACAAGGGAGAAATGATACAGAAGCATCCTAGTAGTTGTGTCTAGAGTAGCACTTAGCAGTTAAGTTTTATTGATTATGCATTATAATAAGCAATCTGTTTGGGTTAATATCTCACCCTGAAATTGCCTTTTTTCCCTTGGAGCAATTTGCTTGTTCTATCAGAAGCAGCTTTTTGACCTCATATAATAACTGTCATTATTCAAGTACTTTGGCTTTGCAAGTTTTGTTATTTTTGTGTCATTACTTTTTTTTATTGCAAACACTAGCAATGTTTTATTAGTATCATTCCAATGCAATCAAGAATCACACTTATAATTTTATAATGAGATTGTGCAGCCCTTTTAAGGATATTATGATGGATGTGGGTGTTTATAAAAGATGATTAATGATGCAGGAAAAGACTTTCCTTTTGAAATACTGTACTGCAGTGCACAGTGACAGTTATATAGACGACTGTATAAAGATTTACAAACCTCCATTCTGAATAAACAAACATACAAATTAAATAGATATCATGAAGTTGGAAGCCAACACTGAGCTTCACACTTAAGGCCCCTTCACATTTAGCGATGCACCAGCGATCCGACCCGGTCAGGATCACTGGTGCATCGCTAAATGATTGCTAGTGAGCTGTCACACAGGCAGACCTCACAGCGATGCAGCAGCGACACAGCGCACAATACTCACCTTTCACACACAGCGATCCTGACGTCCTCCCGCCCGCCTCCATGTGTCGCTCATTGTCACAGCAGGAAGCCCAGCAGGAAGCTGACGACGAGAAATGGAGCCGGACATTCTCGCGCGATCAGCGATGGACAGCGGGGAAGCCGGTCGGAGGTAAGTATCACACATAGCGATATCGCTATAACGTCACAAAATCGGTGACGTTATAGCGATATCGCTAGCGATATCGCTATGTGTAAAACCCCCTTTAGATGTGCATTTTTTTTTTATTTCCACCTTTGGAATAAAACATATTGATCTGTGACACACAGCCATGTGAAAAACTAACTACACTCATTTTAAATTCTATGGTTTTACATATAAAGACAGATATAATAGAAAACATAGGTAATTACAACCTTTGATGACCAACAACACATGGCATATTTAACAAAAATTAGGGCAAAAATGCAAATGCTCTGTCAAAAATTAAGTACACCCCATAAATTAATAACTTGCATATCCACCTTTACAAGAAATATCTAACATAGTAACATAGTTAGCAAGGCCGAAAACAGACATTTGTCCATCCAGTTCAGCCTTTATTCTGTCAGAATAAATCCCCAGATCTACGTCCTTCTATAGAACCTAATCACTGTAAGATACAATACTGTTACGCTCCAGAAAGACATCCAGGTCTATCTTGAACCCCTCGACTGAGTTCACCATCACCACCTTCTCAGGCAGGGAATTCCAGATTATCCCTGCCCTAACAGTAAAGAATCCTCTTCTATGTTGGTGGGAAACCTTTTCTCCTCCAAATGCAGAGAATGCCCCCTTGTGACCGTCATCTTTCTTGGTTTAAACAGATCCTTGGAGAGATATTTGTATTGACCCCTTATATACTTATACATGGTTATTAGATTGCCCCTCAGTCATCTTTTTTCTAGACTAAATAATCATAATTTTGCTAATCTCTCTGGGTATTGTAGTTCCTCCATCCCCTTTATTAATTTTGTTGCCCTCCTTAGTTCTCGCTCAAGTTCCATTGTATCCTTCCTGAGCATCTGTGCCCAAAACTGTACACAGTACTCCATGTGTAGTCTAACCAGGGAATTGTACAGAGGCAGTATGATGCTCTCATCATGTGTATACAGACCTCTTTTAATGCACCCCATGATGCTGTTTGCCTTGGCAGCCACTAACTGGCACTGGCTTCTCCAGGTAAGTTTATCTTTAACTAGCATCCACAGGTCCTTCTCCATGTCAGATTAACCCAGTGATTTCCCATTCAGTGAGTAATTGTGATATTGATTCCTTCTTCCCATGTGTATAACCTTACATTTATCATTTTTAAACTGCATCTGCCACCTTTCGGCCCAAGTTTCCAACTTATCCAGATCCATCTGTAGCAAAATACTATCTTCTTTTGTATTTACTGCTATACACAGGGCCAGTTCTAGGCAAAGTGGCGCCCTAGGCAAAGTTTAACATCGGACCACAAATGCTAACATATTGCACATCACACAGAAGCATTTTGGTTGTATTTACATGCATGAAGTTGTTCAACACTTGTTTCCCAGCCTCTTTCCACCATCTGAGAAAGAATGATGGGGACAGAACAATCACTAATGGATCAATCTGTCCCCATACAGTATCATTTTATCAGCAGCACATCTACAGTTTACAACCCATAGTCCTCCATATAATATAATGTCCCCCATAGTCCTCCATATTGTATAATACACTCCCTATAGTCCGCCATATAATATAATGTGCCCCATAGTCCTCCATATAGTATAATACACTCCCCATAGTCCTCCATATAATATAATACACTCCTCATAGTGCTCCATATAGTATAATGCACCGCCATAGTCATCCATGTAGTACAATTCACTTCCCATAGTACAATGCACCCCATAGCTCTTCATATAATGTATTCCCCATAGTCCTCGATACAGTATAATGCAGCCCACATATAGCATAATGCAGTGTCCCCATAGAGCATAATGCACCCACCCCACACAGTATAATACAGCCCCGCCATACAATATAATGTAAGTCCCATAGAATATAATGCAGCTCCCCTCTTATAGTAAAATGCAGCCACCTCTTAGAGCATAATGCAGCTACCCCACAGAGTATAATTCAGCCACTCCACAGAATATAATGTAAACCCCCCCACAGAATATAATGCAGCCCCTCCATAGAATATATGGCAACCCCCTCACAGAGTATAATGCAACCCCTCCATAGAATACAATGTAGCCCTCCTCATATAGTACAATGCAGCCTCCATAGAATACAATGTAGCCCCCTCGTAAAGTATAATAAAGCCCCCATACAATATAATCTAGACCCCCATAGAATACAATGTAGCCTCCTCATATAGTATAATTTAGCCTCCTCAGAGTATGATGCAATCGCCCCCCATAGAATATAATAAATATAATACAGCCCCCATAGAATATAATGTAGCCCCAAATAGAATATAAAACAGCACACCTCTCCATAGAATATAATGTAAACCCCATATTATATAACACAGCCTCCCCCATAGAATATAATGTAAAATGTACCCCCCTTGGTACATAACACAGCAGCATAGTATATAGCACAGCCCCACATGGTATATAGTCCAGCCCCACATGGTTTATAGCCCAGCCCCACATGGCATATAGCCCACCATAGTATATAGCACAATACCACATGGTATATAGCACTACACCACACGGTATATAGCACAGCCCCACACGGTATATAGCACAGTACCACAAGGTATATAGCACAGCCCCACATGGTATATAGCACAGCCCCACATGGTATATAGCACAGCACCACCATGTATACAGCACAGTAACACATGGTATATAGCACAGCCCACCATGGTATATAGCACAGCACCACATGGTATATAGCCCAGCATGGTATATAGCCCAGCACACCACATGGTATATAACCCAGCACACCACATGGTATATAGCCCAGCACCACATAATAAATAGCCCAGCACACCACATGGTATATAGCCCAGCACACCACATGGTATATAGCTCAGCACACCACATGGTATATAGCCCAGCACAACACATGATATATAGCCCAGCATGGTATATGGCCCAGCACCACATGGTATATAGCCAAGCACACCGCATGGTATATAGCCCAGCATGGTAAATAGCCCAGCATTGTTGTGAATTTTCTTTCTGGCCTCCCTCTGGTTATTACTGAAGGTAGTGGAGCTGGTCAGATTGACAGAGGGGTTGTGAGTATTCTTTCTGGGCTCCCTCTGGTGGTTACTGGAGGTAGTGGAGCTGATCGGATTGACAGAGGCTTGCCACCTGATAAAGAGGATGGCGATTGTAGATCTGGGGTTTCAGATTGGGATTTAAGACAGCTGACTCCCTCTATACCTGCTGGTGATTTTCTTCCTGTGCCTTCTGAGGTCTGACATCTCCTGCTCTGTCCCTGCATGGTTCAGCTAAGTGGTTCATTTGCTATTCTGTTTGCATTTGATCTGGTTTTGTCTATCTCTGCTTTGTGCGGGTCAGCCAGCTCTGGCTGGGGCTGTGCTGAATCACCGCCCATATGTTACTGCTTGTGCCCATTTGTTTTGTCCCCTGTTATATTGGTCTCTTTTTGCTTTGCTTTCAGAATATACCAGAGTGCTGATATAGTGGGGGTGAAGTCGTGTGACTTCAGTGTTTTTTGTGCATCAGACGTGTTGGACTTTTTGCAGGGTTTTTTGCGTGATTGCAGACAGTGTCTTTCCTTTCCTGTCCTGTCTAGTCAGTGTGGGCTCCATCATTTGCTCAGTCTATTTCCTTCCTGCGTTTGTGTTTTCATCTTGTCTCACCGACAATATATGTTTGGGGGCTAGCTATTCCTTTGGGGTCTGCTCCGGGGCAGTTTAGATTTCCCCTTTCTTGCTTTAGGCTTAGTTAGCTCTTCGGCTGTGCCGAGGCCTCTAGGATCATCGTAGGTACGCTCCACGTCTACTGCTAGTTTTGTCGATAGGATCAGGGGTCTGCAGTCCGCTTAGTTACCAACCCCTCTGGTTTTCTGTGGCTTAGCCTGGCCCTGCTATCCTCCTCTGTGACCCATTCATAACAGAATCACCAGCCTAACTGTAGACTCTAGAGTACTCTAAAGAAGGAAATAATTAAAAAAAAAATGTGTCAGAATTTATTTTTTAGATATTTTTCCCTCTTTTTTTCTGGGGCTGTAGGAGGATATTTTTTGTCTAAATGGAGACTAAAAAGAGGAAGAAAAAGCGATCAAAAATGCCCAATTCTTTATATAGAAAGGTATAAATTTTATTGTCAAATCACAGAGAACATTCACATAGGGGAGACACAAAGTGCATATGTGCATACAGAAAAAGTACCAAAAGGGTACAGGAAATACAGGGCACCAAGAATAATAAGTATTTTGCGATCTGTACAAATAAACACAAGATATTCTAAAGTGTAAATAAATAAATAAGTAATTATACATATACCGGATAAAACATGCAGTGCAGTGGTTGCGTTTGGCTCTATATAAAGGTCCTATATTTGCACCAATGTGTATTATCACTATATGATGATTATTTGTTTATCATAATGGTGCATTATATATTGCTTTGTGTTTGTTTAAATGGAGACTAAGCAATTGTCTGATCGTGTTGAGCAGCTCGCTGCTGAAGTGCGGAGGAATTTCTGCCTATCTCGCTCAATCATCTGCTGTTGAACCAAAAATCCCTACTCCTGAAGTGTTTTCTGGGGATCGGTCTAGATTTTTGTATTTTAAGAATAATTGTAAACTATTTTTTGCTTTGAAACCTAACTCATCGGGGAGCTCTGTGCAACAGGTTAAAATTGTCATCTCCCTGCTGCGCGGCGATCCCCAGGATTGGGCCTTTTCTTTGACACCCGGAGATCCTATTCTGGCTAATATGGATGCGTTTTTTCAAGCCTTGGGGTTGTTGTATGATGAACCTAATGCTATTGATCAAGCTGAGAAAACCTTATTGGCATTGAACCAGGGAAAGGATTCTGCAGAGTTATATTGTCAAAAATTCCAAAAGTGGGAGGTCCTTACTAAATGGAATGACGATACCCTAGCAGCTCTCTTTTGGAAGGGTTTTTTTTTCAGAAACCATAAAAGATGTTATGGTGGGATTTCCTGTTCCCTCTGGTCTTGACGACTCTATGTCATTGGTCATTCAAATTGATCAGCGTTTACGTGAACGTAAAGCTACACGAGAGGCATTGCCGCCTTTCGAATGAACTTCTGAACCCATGCAATGCGATAGGGTTTTGTCTAGGGTGCAACGTCAGGAGTTTATAAGGCGTAATAAGTTGTGTTTTTTCTGTGGGGACACCTCTCATACTTACCTCTCTGCCCTTAACGAGAAAAACGTTTTGCGCACACATTTACGGTGGGCAGAAAATTGTAAATTTTTGGTGTTGCACAATTTGCATGATATTATTGTTCTGGGTTTCCCCTGGTTGCAAACTCATAACCCAGTTTTGGATTGGAAATCTGTGTCCGTGGTGAGTTGGGGTTGTCAATGTGTTCTTAGTGACACTCCTGTTTTCTCCACCTCTCCCCAGTCTCATGATATTCCTGACTATTTGGCTGATTTTTCTGAAGTATTTAGTGAGAGTAAGTCTGCATCTTTGCCTCCTCATGTGCCATTGAGTTAATGCCCAGGTGTAGATTTCCCAAGGGTCGGCTTTTCAACCTATCGGTACCCGAACATGATGCTATGCGATCTTATATCAAGGAGTCATTGGAGAAGGGTCATATTAGACCATCCTCTTCACCTTTAGGTGCTGGGTTGTTTTTTGTGGCCAAGAAAGATGGTTCATTAAGGCCATGTATTGACTATCGTTCCCTTAACAAAATCACTGTTAAATATCAGTACACGTTACCACTGATTTCTGATTTATTTTCCAGAGTTAAAAGTGCCTGTTGGTTTACCAAGCTTGACCTCAGGGGGGCGAATAATCTTATTCGCATCAAGCACGGGGATGAATGGAAGACGGCGTTTAATACTCCGGAGGGACATTTTGAGTACCTTGTGATGCCTTTTGGGCTCACTAATGCCCCTTCTGTCTTCCAATCTTTTATGAACGATATTTACCGCGACTTTGTGGATACGTTTTTGATCATTTATCTGGATGATATTTTGATCTTTTCCAGAGATTGGGATTCTCATGTGGAACATGTCCGGACTGAGTTCCGGATTTTGAGGGAAAATTCTCTGTATGTTAAGGGATCGAAGAACCTCTTTGGTGTACAGAGGATTTCATTTTTGGGATTCATTTTGTTCCCATCTGCTATTGAAATGGACCCGGCCAAGATTCAGGCCATTTATGATTGGGTTAAGCCCACTTCTTTGAAGGCTCTCCAGAAGTTTTTGGGTTTTGCTAATTTCTACCGTAAATTTATAAGTAATTTTTCTGGTATTATTAAACCACTGACTGATTTGACCAAAAAGGGCGCTGATGTGGTGAATTGGTCTCGAGAGGCAGTCTTGGCATTTTAAGAGCTTAAGCAGAGATTCACTTCAGCTCCGGTTATACGGCAACCTGATGTCTCACTCCCATTTCAGGTGGAGGTAGGTGCTTCTGAGATTGGTGTAGGAGCCGTTTTGTCCCAAAGAGATCCGGTGAATTCTAAGATGAATCCCTGTGCCTCCTTTTCTCGAAAATTCTCCCCATCTGAATGTAACTATGACGTGGGGAATCGGGAATTGTTGGCCATGAAATGGGCATTTGAGGAGTGGAGACATTGGTTGAAGGGAGCTAGACATCTGATTTATCTTGAATCAGCCAAACGCTTGAATCCTAGACAGGCTAGGTGGGCCTTGCTTTTCATGCGTTTTAATTTTGTGGTCTCTTTTCTTCCGGGCACTAAGAATGTTAAGGCGGATGCCCTTTCTAGGAGTTTCTTTGCTGATTCTCTTGATGTGACCGAGCTTACTACCATTCTAAATGAGGGTGTAGTTCTTTCCGCCATCTCACCCGATTTGAGATGTGCCCTGGAGGAATTTCAGGAGAACAAACCTGAACGTTGCCCTATGGGAAAATTGTATGTCCTTGACCAGTGGAGGAAAAGAGTAATGTCTGAAATTTATTGCTCTTCATTGGCTGGTCATCCAGGTTTTTTTGGTACCAGAGATTTGGTGAGTCGGTCTTTTTGGTGGCCTGCCTTATTTCCTGATGTCAGGAATTTTGTGCAGTCCTGTGGGACTTGTTCTCAGTGCAAGCCCTGTTCTCGCTCTAGTGGGTTGTTGATGCCCCTGCCGTTGACCAGGAGGCCATGGACCCATATCTCAATGGATTTTATTTCTGATCTTCCTGTCTCTCAGAGAATGACTGTTATCTGGGTGATCTGTGATGGTCCATCTTGTACCACTCCCAAAGTTGCCATCTTCTTCTGAGTTGGTGCCCTTGTTTTTACAACAGGTGGTTCGGTTGCATGGGATTCTTGAGAACATTGTATCGGACAGAGGATTCCAGTTTGTTTCCAGATTTTGGAGAGCTTTTTGTTCCAAACTGGGAATTCTGTTATCCTTCTCCTCTGCATTTCATCCTCAGACCAATGGGCAGACTGAGAGAACAAACCAGACTTTGGAGTCCTATTTGAGATGTTTCATATCCGCTGATCAGGATGACTTGGTCTCATTTTTGCCCTTAGCCGAATTCACGCTAAACAATAGAGGTAGTTCTGCCACTTTGATGTCGCCCTTTTTCTGTAACTTTGGGTTTCATCCTCTATTTTCTTCAGGGCAGGTGGAATCTTCGAACTGCCCAAGTGTGAATTCTGTGGTAGAGAGAATGCAGCAGATTTGGGACCAAGTGGTGGATAACATAGTAACATAGTAACATAGTTGTCCCACTCTCTGGAAAAAGCCCAACGGTTTTCCAACCGTCATGGGACCATTGGTCCCCGGTTTAAAGTGGGTGATATGGTTTGGTTGTCTTCAAAGAATATTCCTATGAAGGTTGCGTCTCCAAAATTCTAGCCAAGATTCATTGGACCTTATAACATTTTGGAAATCCTTAATCTCGTTTCTTTCCATTTGGCTCTTCCAGTTACGTTTAAGATTCATAACGTGTTTCATAAATCTTTGTTGAAGAGGTTTGTGGAGCCAGTAGTTCCCATGGCGGCGCCTCCTGACCCTGTATTGGAATCTTCGGCCTGCCCAAGTGTGGATTCTGTGGTAGAGAGAATACAGCAGATTTGGGACCAAGTGGTGGATAACATAGTAACATAGTAACATAGTTGTCAGCTATGAATGAGTCACCGTAGGCGGAAAAAACAAAAACACAAGCTAAGTCCAGAAAACCGGAGAGGTTGGTAGCTAGCAGATTGCAGACCCCTGATCCTATTCACCACAGCTAACAGTAGCCGTGGGGGTTCCTACGGTGCCCTAGACCCCTCGTCACAGCCGGAGAGCTAAATAAGCCTAAAGAAAGAAAGGGGAAATCTAAACTGCCCCAGAGCAGACCCCAAAGCAATAGACAGCCCCCAACATGTATTGTTGGTGAAAAACAGATGAAAAAACAAACAGAGACAGGCTGAGCAAATGATGGGGCCCAACTAACTAGATAGGAAAGGACAGAAAAGATGCTGGCTGCAATCACGCTAAAAACCCTGCCAAAAATAATGTCCAACACGTCTGATAGAAAAGGCCCTGAAGTCACTAGACTTCAAAATCACTAGCAGAGGGAGTTCATCAGACATCAGAGGTGAAGGAGAAAATGTACTCATAACAGTACCTCCCCCTTGAGGAGGGGTCACCGATCTCTCATCCACGCCACCAGGGCGAGCAGGATGGGCCCCGATGAAAAGCACTAACCAATCTTTTGGCATGAATATCAGATGCAGAGACCCAAGAATTATCCTCCTGGCCATAACCCTTCCATTTAACCAAATACTGGAGTCTCCGTCTAGCCAGACGAGAGTCCAGTATCTTCTCAACCTCATATTCCACATTACCTTCAACCAATACAGGGTCAGGAGGTGCCACCACAGGAACTACTGGCTCAACAAACCTCTTTAACAGAGACTTATGAAACACGTTATGGATCTTGAATGTAACAGGAAGAGCCAATCGAAAAGAGACTGGATTAAGAATCTCCAAAATCGTGTAAGGTCCAATAAATCTAGGTTTAAACTTTGGAGAAGCCACCTTCATAGTGATATTCTTTGATGACAACCAAACCATATCACCCACCTTAAACCGGGGACCAATGGTCCTATGCCGGTTGGAAAACCGCTGGGCCTTTTCCTGGGAGAGAGACAACTTATCCACCACTTGGTCCCAGATCTGGTGCATTCTCTCCACCACAGTGTCAACACCTGGGCAGGCAGAAGACTCCACCTGCCCTGAAGAGAATCGGGGATGAAACCGAAAGTTACATAAAAAAGATGACATCAAAGTGGCAGAACTAGCTCTATTATTTAAAGTAAATTCGGCCAAGGGCAAAAATGAAACCCAATCATCCTGATCAGCAGAAATAAAACATCTCAATACGACTCCAAAGTCTGGTTTGTTCTCTCCGTCTGCCCATTGGTCTGAGGGTGAAACGCAGAGGAGAAGGACAACTGAATTCCCAGCTTGGAACAGAAAGTCCTCCAAAATCTAGAAACAAACTGAACTCCTCTGTCAGATAAAATGTTCTCAGGAATCCCGTGCAAGCGAACCACCTGTTGCAAAAACAAGGGCACCAACTCTGAGGAAGATGGCAACTTAGGGAGTGGTACAAGATGGACCATCTTAGAGAATCCATCACAAATCACCCAAATAACAGTCATTCTCTGAGAGACAGGCATATCAGAGATAAAATCCATTGAAATATGGGTCCATGGCCTCCTGGGCACCGGCAAAGGCATCAACAACCCACTAGAGTGAGAACAAGGTTTAGACCGGGAGCAAGTCCAACAGGACTGCACAAAATTCCTGACATCATGAGACAAGGCGGGCCACCAAAAGACCGACTCACCAAAGCTCTAGTACCAAAAATAACTGGATGACCAGCCAATGCGGAGCAATGAACTTCAGTCATTACTCTCTTCCTCCACTGGTCAGGAACATACAATTTTCCAATGGGACAACGCTCAGGTTTGTCCTCCTGAAACTCTTCCAGAGCACGTCTCAAATCGGGTGAGATGGCAGAAAGAACTACCCCCTCACCTAAGATGGTAGCAGGCTTGCTCACAATAGGAGAATCAGCAAAGAAACTCCTAGAGAGGGCGTCTGCCTTGACATTCTTAGTGCCCGGAAGAAAAGAGACCACAAAATCAAAACGTGTGAAAAACAAGGCCCACCTAGCCTGTCTAGGATTCAAGCGTTTGGCCGACTCCAGGTAAATCAAATTCTTGTGGTCAGTAAGGACCACGACTTGATGTTTAGCTCCCTCCAACCAATGTCTCCACTCCTCAAATGCCCATTTCATGGCTAACAGTTCCCGATTCCCCACATCATAGTTACGTTCGGATGAGGAGAACTTTCGGGAAAAGAAAGCACAGATTCATTTTTGGGACAAAAAAGCTGCTGCACCAATCTCAGAAGCGTCAACCTCTACCTGAAACGGGAGTGAGACATCAGGTTGCCGCAAGACCGGAGCAGAAGTGAACCTTCGCTTCAGCTCCTGAAAGGAAGAAACAGCCTCCGGAGACCAATTCAGCACATCAGCACCCTTCTTAGTCAAATCAGTCAATTGTTTGGCAATACCAGAAAAATTAGCTATAAATTTATGATAAAAATTAGCAAAACCCAAAAACTTCTGGAGGGCCTTCAAAGAAGGGGGCTGAACCCAATCATAAATGGCCTGTACCTTGGCCAGGTCCATTTCAATAGTTGACGGAGACAAAATAAATCCCAAAAATGAAATCCTCTGTACCCCAAAAAGGCATTTCGATCCCTTGACATACAGGGAATTCTCCCTCAAAATCCGGAACACAGTCCGAATATGTTCCACATGAGAGTCCCAATCCCTGGAAAAGATCAAAATATCATCCAGATAGATGATCAAAAATTTATCCACGAAGTCTCGGGAAATATCATTCATGAAGCACTGGAAGACAGAAGGGGCATTAGTGAGCCCAAAAGGCATCACCAGGTACTCAAAATGTCCCTCCGAAGTATTAAATGCCGTCTTCCATTCATCCCCATGCTTAATGTGAATAAGATTACACGCCCCCCTGAGGTCAAGCTTGGTAAACCAACAAGCACCTTTAACTCTGGAGAATAGATCAGAAATCAGGGGTAACGGATACTGATATTTAACCGTAATTTTGTTGAGGGAACGATAGTCAATACAAGGCCTTAATGAACCATCCTTCTTGGCCACGAAAAAAAAACAGCACCTAAGGGTGAAGAGGATGGTCTAATATGACCCTTCTCCAACGACTCCTTAATATAGGATCGCATAGCCTCATGCTCGGGTACAGATAAATTGAAAAGTCGACCCTTGGGAAATTTACACCCAGGGCTCAGCTCAATTGCAGTCATAACTCCTATGAGGAGGCAAAGACGCAGACTCATTCTCACTAAATACATCATAAAAATCAGCCAAATAGTCAGGAACATCATGCGACTGGGGAGAGGTGGAGAAAACAGGAGCGTCACTAAGGGCACACCGACAACCCCAACTCACCACCAGACAAAGATTTCCAATCCAAAACTGGATTATGGATTTGCAACCAGGGAAACCCCAGAACAATGGTATCATGCAAATTATGCAACACCAAAAATCTGCAATTTTCTTGATGGTCTGGGGCGTCCCGCATTACCACCTGGGTCCAAAACTGAGGTTTATTCTTCACCAAAGGAGTAGCATCAATACCCCTCAAAGGGATAGGTGTCCACAGAGGTGTCATAGGAAACCCACAACGTTTAGCAAAATCCAAGTCCATCAGGTTCAGAGCTGCTCCCGAATCCACAAAAGCCTTAGCGGAAAATGTGGACAGGGAGCAGATCAGAGTAATTGCCAGAAGAAACTTAGGTTGAACATCACCCACAGCAAATGTGTGTGCAAAACGTTTCTCTCGTTTAGGGCAGACAGAAATAAAATGAGAGGCATCTCCACAAAAAAAACACAGCTTATTACGCCTTCTGAACTCCTGACGTTGCGCCCTAGACAAAACTCTATCACATTGCATAGGTTCAGACATTTGTTCAACAGGCGGCAACACCTCTCGTGCAGTTTTGCGTTCACGCAAACGCCGATCAACCTGAATGGCTAATGACATAGAATCGTCAAGACCAGAGGGAATAGGAAATCCCACCATAGTATCTTTTACGGTTTCTGACAAACCCTTCCGAAAGAGAGCTGCCAAGGCACCATCATTCCAGGTAGTAAGGACCGCCCACTTTCGGAATTTTTGACAGTACCACTCTGCAGAATCCTGACCCTGGCTCAATGCCAACAGGGCCTTTTCAGCCTGATCAATAACATTAGGTTCATCATACAACAACCCCAAGGCTTGAAAAAATGCGTTCACATTAGTTAGAATAGGATCATCAGGTTTTAAAGAAAACGCCCAATCCTGGGGATCGCCGCACAGCAAAGAGATGACAATTTTAACCTGCTGTGCGGAGCTCCCCGATGAGTTAGGCTTCAAGGCAAAAAATAATTTACAATTATTCTTAAAATTCAAAAATTTAGACCGATCCCCAAAAAACACATCAGGAGTAGGGATCTTTGGTTCAGCAGCATGTGAATGAGCAAGATAGGCGGAAATTCCCCGCACTTCAGCAGTGAGCTGCTCCACACGATCAGACAATTGCTTAATCTCCATTGAGAAAAAATTCCCCCTACGGCCTCAGAGAAATAGAGGAAAAAATATACACAAAAAAAAAATTCTGACAATTTTTTTACAATTCTTTCCTGCTATTGAGTACCCTAGAATCTGCGGTATGGCTGGTGATTCTGTTATGAATGAGTCACCGGAGGAGGAAAAAACAAAAACACAAGCTAAGTTCAGAAAACCGGAGAGGTTGGTAGCTAGCGGATTGCAGACCCCTGATCCTATTCACCACAGCTAACAATAGCCGTGGGTGGTTCCTACGGTGCCCTAGACCCCTCGTCACAGCCGGAGAGCTAAATAAGCCTGAAGAAAGAAAGGGGAAATCTAAACTGCCCCAGAGCAGACCCCAAAGCAATAGACAGCCCCCAACATGTATTGTAGGTGAAAAACAGATGAAAAAGCAAACACAGACAGAAAGACAGGCTGAGCAAATGATGGGGCCCAACTAACTAGATAGGAAAGGACAGAAAAGATGCTGGCTGCAATCACGCTAAAAACCCTGCCAAAAATAATGTCCAACACGTCTGATAGAAAAGACCCTGAAGTCACTAGACTTCAAAATCACTATATCAGCACTCAGGTATATTCTGAAGACAGAGCAAAGAGATCAACTGATCGAGACAAAAATGGAGTTCAGCCCGTCCCAACCAGGGCAGGCTGAACACAAACACTAAGTAAACAGACAAAATCTCATAGAAAAATAGCAGAGCAAAAACTTAGCTTTTAGTAGACAGGAACTAAACTGGATGCCAGAGCTCAGAGCAGAAAGGATCACCAGCAGCCCTGCAGGGCATCGGCTGCCTTATATCCACTCAGAAATTCCGGATATCCAATCACACTCCACCTGTTCAGATGACAGGTTCTTCCCATCCAGATCAATTTCACTACCTCCTTTCACCAGCAGAGGGAGTTCATCAGACATCAGAGGTGAAGGAGAAAATGAACTCATAACAGTTGTCCCACTCTCAGGAAAAAGCCCACTGGTTTTCCAACCGGCATGGGACCATTGGTCCCCAGTTTAAAGTGGTTTATATGGTTTGGTTGTCTTCAAAGAATATTCCTATGAAGGTTGCGTCTCCAAAATTCAAGCCAAGATTCATTGGACCTTATAACATTTTGGAAATCCTTAATCTCGTTTCTTTCCATTTGGCTCTTCCAGTTACTTTTAAGATTCATAACGTGTTTCATAAATCTTTGTTGAAGAGGTTTGTGGAGCCAGTAGTTCCCATGGCGGCGCCTCCTGACCCTGTATTGGATAAAGGCAATTTGGAGTATGAGGTAGAGAAAATATTGGATTCTCGTTTGGCTAGACGTAGACTCCAGTACTTGGTCAAATGGAAGGGTTATGGCCAGGAGGATAATTCTTGGGTCTCTGCTTCTGATATTCATGCCGAAAGATTGGTTCGTGCTTTTCACCAGGCCCATCCTAACTGGCCTGGTGGCGTGGATGAGGGTTCAGTGACCCCCCTCAAAGGGGGATACTGTTGTGAATTCTCTTTCTGGCCTCACTCTAGTTATTACTGAAAGTAGTGAAGCTGGTCAGATTGAAAGAGGGGTTGTGAGTATTCTTTCTGGGCTCCCTCTGGTGGTTACTGGAGGTAGTGGAGCTGATCGGATTGACAGAGGCTTGCCACCTGATAAAGAGGATGGCGATTGTAGATCTGGGGTTTCAGATTGGGATTTAAGACAGCTGACTCCCTCTATCCCTGCTGGTGATTTTCTTCCTGTGCCTTCTGAGGTCTGATGTCTCCTGCTCTGTTCCTGCATGGTTCATCTAAGTGGTTCATTTGCTATTCTGTTTGCATTTGATCTGGTTTTGTCTATCTCTGCTTTGTGCAGGTCAGCCAGCTCCGGCTGGGGCTGTGCTGTATCCCTGCTCATTAGTGTTGAGCGACACCACCCGATATTGAAAAATATTGGATCGGATTGGATCGGCCGATATCAAAAAAGTATCGGGTATCGCCGATTCCGATCCCGTAAGTCCCATTCAAGTCAATGGAACAGAAATATCGGAATTAAAAAAAAAACCTTTCTTTCCTTGTAGGTTAATTCTACATGAAAAAAAACAACTAATAATAATGTAGAATGTATTGTGGGAGGTGTAGGAGACATTAAAACCATAGAGGTTTAGCAGAATCCAATGGAATAGCAGGAATTAAATTTTTTTTTTAATGACGTTCGGAGTTACAAAGATATTGACTATGTTAACCTCTTTTATATTTTGTCAGATATGTATGTTTCACTACTTCCATGCTCTTCACCTTCTTTTTTACTTCTCCCACACTTTCTCCTTCATGATCCTTAGCAGCAGCAGCATCTTTTTCATCAACTTCTTCTTCACCTTATTCATCTTCTTCTTCACCTTCTTCCTATTATTCTTTTTTTGTACATTATTCATATTCTTCTTATTCAACGATTATTCTTCTTCATATTCTACTTCTTCATCTTCTTCCTATTCTTCTTCTTCATCATATTCTTATTTGTGACAGTCATTCCTGTAGTCGTTATCTATAAAAGTTTGATGATTACACCTTCCGTTCTGCCTGTCACAAAAGATTTACAACAGGATTTGTCCGCGTTCAGTTTGGCCTGCAGCAGCAGCCATTTTCCAGGGGCACCACGAGGAGGAACGGACTCACCTCCATACACTGCTTAGTCTTCTTCTGCTTTTAATTTAGATAATATTTTTTGCTCTGATTTTTAGTCTTATGCTTAATGTTCTTCTGCTTTTGGTTCTTCTGCTTTTTGTTCTTCTGCTTTTTCGCATTCTGTCTCTTGTTTTTCTGCATCTTGGTGGTTGTCTTCATGTTCTTTGTCCTCTTGGTCATCTTCTTCAGGGTCATCTTTTTGGTCTTCTTCGGTGTGGTCTTCAGGGTCGTCGTCTTCAGGGTCATCGTTAGGGTGATCCAGAGTGAGAACCAAAAACCATTTCCACAAGCTTGAACTTGGAAAAGTAGCAGAAGGTACAAGAAGGCTGAGGAACTGTCGAGAACCAGCTGACGGTACTGGAACCCGGATGGGTAGCAGAAGGAACAAGAGCAAATGGAACTAGCGAGGACCAGCTGATGGTGCTGGAACCCGGAGGGGCAGCAGAAGGAACAAGAGCCAGTGGCACAACCGTGGACCAGCTGACGGTGCTGGAAGACGATTAATAAGCAGGAGGTACCTGTGCTACAAAGCACTACCAAGGACCAGCAGTCGTTGCTGGAACTCGGATACCGAGAAGGAGGCACCTAGGCCAAAGGCACTGCCGAGAACCAGCTGACGGTGCTGGAACCCGGATGGGTAGCAGAAGCTGCAAGAGCAAATGAAACTAGCAAGGACCAGCTGACGGTGCTGGAACCCGGAGGGGCAGCAGAAGGAACAAGAGCCAATGGCACAACCGTGGACCAGCTGACGGTGCTGGAACATGGTTACTAAGCAAGAGGTACCTGTGCTACAAAGCACTACAAAGGGCTAGCTGACGGTGCTGGAACTCGGATACCGAGAAGGAGGCACCTAGGCCAAAGACACTGCCGAGAACCAGCTGACGGTGCTGGAACCCGGAGGGGCAGCAGAAGGAACAAGAGCCAATGGCACAACCGTGGACCAGCTGACAGTGCTGGAACTCGGATACCGAGAAGGAGGCAACTAGGCCAAAGGCACTGCCGAGAACTAGCTGACGGTGCTGGAACCCGGATGGGTAGCACAAGGTACCCATAATAAACAAAGTTGCAAGGCCGCTAGCAGGACGCAGTTACCAAAACCCACAGTCCAACAGGGGGTGCTTGTCCTATTGGAACTACGGAACCAGCCGTTATTACCAGAACCCGCAGCCCACATAGGAAGCACCGAAACTGCAGGCACCATAGACTCGGCTAACCCGACCACAACACGACAGGACAACGTATTGGTGGCAAAGTGACGTTGACACTACCCGGAAACAGCAGGCGTGCTGCAACCAGGCTGGGCAGGAGGGAATACCCGTGCCAAAGACACTGCCGAGAACCAGCTGACGGTGCTGGAACCCGGATGGGTAGCAGAAGCTACAAGAGTCAATGGAACTAGCGAGAACCAGCTGACGGTGCTGGAACCCAGAGTGGCAGCTGAAGGAACAAGAGCCAATGGCACAACCATGGACCAGCTGACGGTGCTGGAACACGGTTAATAAGCAGGAGGTACCTGTGCTACAAAGCACTACCAAGGACCAGCTGACGGTGCTGGAACTCGGATACCGAGAAGGAGGCACCTAGGCCAAAGACACTGCCGAGAACCAGCTGACTGTGCTGGAACCCGGATGGGTAGCACAAGGTACCCATAATAAACAAAGTTGCAAGGCCGCGAGCAGGACACAGTTACCGAAATCCACAGTCCAACAGGGGGTGCTTGTCCTATTGGCACTACAGAACCAGCCTTTAGTACCAGAACCCGCAGCCCACATAGGAAGCACCGAAACTGCTGGCACCATGCACTCGGCTAACCCGACCGCAACACGACAGGACAACGTATTGGTGGCAAAGTGACGTTGACAATCCCAGGAAACATCAGGCGTGCTGGAACCAGGCTGGGCAGGAGGGAGTACCCGTGCCAAAGACACTTCTGAGCAGCAATTGGAGATGTTGGAGCCCAGGGTCAATCATGCAGCAGGCTGAGGCCTACTTGTAGCGAGTAGAAAATAAGATGTAGTGTGATTTTGGAGGCAGCAGGAGACTTTGTCGTCCACACAGCAGGGGAGCAGCTGGCGTTACTGAACCCCACTAACACTGGAGCATGTGTTTTTCTCTGTGCAGGCGGCACCTCCGAGCAACAACTGGCTGTGTTGAAGCCCAAGATCAATCATGGAGCAGGCTGAGGCCTACTTGAAGCAAGTTTTATATCGGTTGTACACTACTACTGATTGTAACCGTGCTCCACTTAGGCCTCTGGCTCTACTGTCTCTAGTATTTCCCCTAGCCTCCAACCCCACCAGTTGCTGCTCTGAAGTGGCATCTGCACAATCCACACTTGTTCCTGGGTTACAGGGGCTCAGTCATGTCAGTTGATCCCCTGATGTGTGTCCGGCAAGGTCTCCTGCTCTGTCCACATTCCCACTACTAGTAATTGGAATGTGGACAGAGCAGGAGACAATGCCGGACACATATCAGGGGATCAACTGACGTGACTGAGCCCCAGTAACACAGGAACAAGTGTGGATTGTGCAGACGCCACTTCAGAGCAACTGGTGGGGTTGGAGGCCAGGGGAAATACTAGAGACAGTGGAGCCAGAGGCCTAAGTGGAGCACGGTTAAAAATCAGTAGTAGTGTGACTGTGTAGGCAGCAGGAGACTTTGCCATCCACACAGCAGGGGAGCAGCTGGCGTTACTGAACCCCACTGACACAGGAGCTAGTGTTTCTCTCTGTGCGGACGGCACTTCCAAGCAACAACTGGCTGTGTTGAAGCCCAGGATCAATCATGGAGCAGGCTGAGGCCTACTTGTAGCAAGTAGAAAATAAGATGTAATGTCATTTTGGAGGCAGCAGGAGACTTTGTCCTCCACACAGCAGGGGAGCAGCTGGCGTTACTGAACCCCACTAACACTGGAGCATGTGTTTTTCTCTGTGCAGACGGCACTTCTGAACACCAACTGGCGTTGTTGGAGCCCAGGATCAAGCATGGAGCAGGCAGAGGCCTGATGGTTTTTGCATGTGGAGGCAGCAGGAGACTTTGCCGTCCACACAGCACGGGAACAGCTGACGTTACTGAACCCCACTAACACAGGAGCTAGTGTGTTTTACTCTGTGAAGACGGCACTTTTGAACACCAACTGGCGTTGTTGGAGCCCAGGATCAAGCATGGAGCAGGCAGAGGCCTGATGGTTTTTGCATGTGGAGGCAGCAGGAGACATTGCCGTCCACACAGCAGGGGAACAGCTGACGTTACTGAACCCCACTAACACAGGAGCTACTGTGTTTTTCTCTGTGAAGACGGCACTTCTGAACACCAACTGGTGTTGTTGGAGCCCAGGATCAAGCATGGAGCTGGCAGAGGCCTGATGGTTTTTGAATGTGGAGGCAGCAGGAGACATTGCCGTCCACACAGCAGGGGAACAGCTGACGTTACTAAACCCCACTAACAAAGGAGCTAGTGTGTTTTTCTCTGTGAAGATGGCACTTCTGAGCAATAACTGGCGTTGTTGGAGCCCAGAATCAAGCATGGAGCAGGCAGAGGCCTGATGGTTTTTGCATGTGGAGGCAGCAGGAAACATTGCCGTCCACACAGCAGGGGAACAGCTGACGTTACTGAACCCCACTAACACAGGAGCTAGTGTGTTTTTCTCTGTGAAGACGGCACTTCTGAACACCAACTGGCATTGTTGGAGCCCAGGATCAAGCATGGAGCAGGCAGAGGCCTGTTGGTTTTTTAATGTGGAGGCAGCAGGAGACATTGCCGTCCACACAGCAGGGGAACAGCTGACGTTACTGAACCCCACAAACACAGGAGCTCCTGTGTTTTTCTCTGTGAAGACGGCACTTCTGAACACCAACTTGCGTTGTTTGAGCCCAGTATCAAGCATGGAGCAGGCAGAGGCCTGATGGTTTTTGCATGTGGAGGCAGCAGGAGACATTGCCGCCCACACAGCAGGGGAACAGCTGATGTTACTGAACCCCACTAACACAGGAGCTAGTGTGTTTTTCTCTGTGAAGACGGCACTTCTGAACACCAACTGGTGTTGTTGGAGCCTAGGATCAAGCGTGGAGCAGGCAGAGGCCTGATGGTTTTTGCATGTGGAGGCAGCAGGAGACATTCCCATCCACACAGCAGGGGAACAGCTGATGTTACTGAACCCCACTAACACAGGAGCTAGTTTGTTTTACTCTGTGAAGACGGCACTTCTGAACACCAACTGGTGTTGTTGGAGCCCAGGATCAAGCATGGAGCAGGCAAAGGCCTGATGGTTTTTGAATGTGGAGGCAGCAGGAGACATTGCCGTCCACACAGCAGGGGAACAGCTGATGTTACTGAACCCCACTAACACAGGAGCTGGTGTGTTTTACTCTTGGAAGACTGCACTTCTGAGCACCAACTGGCGTTGTTGGAGCCCAGGATCAAGCATGGAGCAGGCAGAGGCCTGATGGTTTTTGAATGTGGAGGCAGCAGGAGACATTGCCATCCACACAGCAGAGGAACAGCTGACGTTACTGAACCCCACTAACACTTGAGCTACTGTGTTTTTCTCCGTGAAGACGGCACTTCTGAACACCAACTGGCGTTGTTGGAGCCCAGGATCAAGCATGGAGCAGGCAAAGGCCTGTTGGTTTTTTAATGTGGAGGCAGCAGGAGACATTGCCGTCCACACAGCAGAGGAACAGCTGACGTTACTGAACCCCACTAACACTTGAGCTACTGTGTTTTTCTCCGTGAAGACGGCACTTCTGAACACCAACTGGCATTGTTGGAGCCCAGGATCAAGCATGGAGCAGGCAGAGGCCTGTTGGTTTTTTAATGTGGAGGCAGCAGGAGACATTGCCGTCCACACAGCAGGGGAACAGCTGACGTTACTGAACCCCACAAACACAGGAGCTCCTGTGTTTTTCTCTGTGAAGACGGCACTTCTGAACACCAACTTGCGTTGTTTGAGCCCAGTATCAAGCATGGAGCAGGCAGAGGCCTGATGGTTTTTGCATGTGGAGGCAGCAGGAGACATTGCCGCCCACACAGCAGGGGAACAGCTGATGTTACTGAACCCCACTAACACAGGAGCTAGTGTGTTTTTCTCTGTGAAGACGGCACTTCTGAACACCAACTGGTGTTGTTGGAGCCTAGGATCAAGCGTGGAGCAGGCAGAGGCCTGATGGTTTTTGCATGTGGAGGCAGCAGGAGACATTCCCATCCACACAGCAGGGGAACAGCTGATGTTACTGAACCCCACTAACACAGGAGCTAGTTTGTTTTACTCTGTGAAGACGGCACTTCTGAACACCAACTGGTGTTGTTGGAGCCCAGGATCAAGCATGGAGCAGGCAAAAGCCTGATGGTTTTTGAATGTGGAGGCAGCAGGAGACATTGCCGTCCACACAGCAGGGGAACAGCTGATGTTACTGAACCCCACTAACACAGGATCTGGTGTGTTTTACTCTTGGAAGACTGCACTTCTGAACACCAACTGGCGTTGTTGGAGCCCAGGATCAAGCATGGAGCAGGCAGAGGCCTGATGGTTTTTGAATGTGGAGGCAGCAGGAGACATTGCCGTCCACACAGCAGGGGAACAGCTGACGTTACTAAACCCCACTAACAAAGGAGCTAGTGTGTTTTTCTCTGTGAAGATGGCACTTCTGAGCAATAACTGGCGTTGTTGGAGCCCAGAATCAAGCATGGAGCAGGCAGAGGCCTGATGGTTTTTGCATGTGGAGGCAGCAGGAAACATTGCCGTCCACACAGCAGGGGAACAGCTGACGTTACTGAACCCCACTAACACAGGAGCTAGTGTGTTTTTCTCTGTGAAGACGGCACTTCTGAACACCAACTGGCATTGTTGGAGCCCAGGATCAAGCATGGAGCAGGCAGAGGCCTGTTGGTTTTTTAATGTGGAGGCAGCAGGAGACATTGCCGTCCACACAGCAGGGGAACAGCTGACGTTACTGAACCCCACAAACACAGGAGCTCCTGTGTTTTTCTCTGTGAAGACGGCACTTCTGAACACCAACTTGCGTTGTTTGAGCCCAGTATCAAGCATGGAGCAGGCAGAGGCCTGATGGTTTTTGCATGTGGAGGCAGCAGGAGACATTGCCGCCCACACAGCAGGGGAACAGCTGATGTTACTGAACCCCACTAACACAGGAGCTAGTGTGTTTTTCTCTGTGAAGACGGCACTTCTGAACACCAACTGGTGTTGTTGGAGCCTAGGATCAAGCGTGGAGCAGGCAGAGGCCTGATGGTTTTTGCATGTGGAGGCAGCAGGAGACATTCCCATCCACACAGCAGGGGAACAGCTGATGTTACTGAACCCCACTAACACAGGAGCTAGTTTGTTTTACTCTGTGAAGACGGCACTTCTGAACACCAACTGGTGTTGTTGGAGCCCAGGATCAAGCATGGAGCAGGCAAAGGCCTGATGGTTTTTGAATGTGGAGGCAGCAGGAGACATTGCCGTCCACACAGCAGGGGAACAGCTGATGTTACTGAACCCCACTAACACAGGAGCTGGTGTGTTTTACTCTTGGAAGACTGCACTTCTGAGCACCAACTGGCGTTGTTGGAGCCCAGGATCAAGCATGGAGCAGGCAGAGGCCTGATGGTTTTTGAATGTGGAGGCAGCAGGAGACATTGCCATCCACACAGCAGAGGAACAGCTGACGTTACTGAACCCCACTAACACTTGAGCTACTGTGTTTTTCTCCGTGAAGACGGCACTTCTGAACACCAACTGGCGTTGTTGGAGCCCAGGATCAAGCATGGAGCAGGCAAAGGCCTGTTGGTTTTTTAATGTGGAGGCAGCAGGAGACATTGCCGTCCACACAGCAGAGGAACAGCTGACGTTACTGAACCCCACTAACACTTGAGCTACTGTGTTTTTCTCCGTGAAGACGGCACTTCTGAACACCAACTGGCATTGTTGGAGCCCAGGATCAAGCATGGAGCAGGCAGAGGCCTGTTGGTTTTTTAATGTGGAGGCAGCAGGAGACATTGCCGTCCACACAGCAGGGGAACAGCTGACGTTACTGAACCCCACAAACACAGGAGCTCCTGTGTTTTTCTCTGTGAAGACGGCACTTCTGAACACCAACTTGCGTTGTTTGAGCCCAGTATCAAGCATGGAGCAGGCAGAGGCCTGATGGTTTTTGCATGTGGAGGCAGCAGGAGACATTGCCGCCCACACAGCAGGGGAACAGCTGATGTTACTGAACCCCACTAACACAGGAGCTAGTGTGTTTTTCTCTGTGAAGACGGCACTTCTGAACACCAACTGGTGTTGTTGGAGCCTAGGATCAAGCGTGGAGCAGGCAGAGGCCTGATGGTTTTTGCATGTGGAGGCAGCAGGAGACATTCCCATCCACACAGCAGGGGAACAGCTGATGTTACTGAACCCCACTAACACAGGAGCTAGTTTGTTTTACTCTGTGAAGACGGCACTTCTGAACACCAACTGGTGTTGTTGGAGCCCAGGATCAAGCATGGAGCAGGCAAAAGCCTGATGGTTTTTGAATGTGGAGGCAGCAGGAGACATTGCCGTCCACACAGCAGGGGAACAGCTGATGTTACTGAACCCCACTAACACAGGATCTGGTGTGTTTTACTCTTGGAAGACTGCACTTCTGAACACCAACTGGCGTTGTTGGAGCCCAGGATCAAGCATGGAGCAGGCAGAGGCCTGATGGTTTTTGAATGTGGAGGCAGCAGGAGACATTGCCATCCACACAGCAGAGGAACAGCTGACGTTACTGAACCCCACTAACACTTGAGCTACTGTGTTTTTCTCCGTGAAGACGGCACTTCTGAACACCAACTGGCATTGTTGGAGCCCAGGATCAAGCATGGAGCAGGCAAAGGCCTGATGGTTTTTGCATGTGGAGGCAGCAGGAGACATTGCCGTCCACACAGCAGGGGAACAGCTGACGTTACTGAACCCCACTAACACAGGAGCTAGTGTTTTTCTCTGTGCGGACAGCACTTCCGAGCGACAACTGGCTGTGTTGAAGCCCAGGATCAATCATGCAGGCAGAGGCCAACTTCCAGCAAGTTTTATATAGGTTGTAGACTACTACTGATTGTAACCGTGCTTCACTATGGCCTCTGGCTCCACTGTCTCTAGTATTTCCCCTGACCTCCAACCCCGCCAGTTACTGCTCTGAAGAGGCGTCTGCACAATCCACACTTGTTCCTGAGTTACTGGGGCTCAGTCACGTCAGTTGATCCCCTGATGTGTGTCCGGCAAGGTCTCCTGCTCTGTCCACATTCCCACTACTAGTAATGGGAATGTGGACAGAGCAGGAGACATTGCTGGACACACATCAGGGTAGACATTTGTGCACGTTTTTTTTCCTTTCCTGTCCTGTCTAGTCAGTGTGGGCCCCATCATTTGCTCAGTCTATTTTCCTTCCTGTGTTTGTGTTTTCATCTTGTCTCACCGACAATATATGTTTGGGGGCTATCTATTCCTTTGGGGTCTGCTCCGGGGCAGTTTAGATTTCCCCTTTCTTGCTTTAGACTTAGTTAGCTCTCCGGCTGTGCCGAGGCATCTAGGATCATTGTAGGTATGCTCCACGGCTACTGCTAATTGTGTGGATGAGATCAGGGGTCTGCAATCCGCTTAGTTAGCAACCTCTCTGGTTTTCTGTGGCTTAGCCTGGGCCTGCTATCCTCCTCGGTGAGCCATTCATAGCACAGCATGGTATATAGCTCAACACCACATGGTATTTAGCCCAGCATGGTATATAGCTCAACACCACATGGCATATAGCCCAGCATGATATATAGCCCAGCACACCACATGGTATATGTGTGGCCCCTGACGCAGTCATCTGCGGCCCGCGGTGCACCACATGTCTCAACCCCTGAGGCAGTTAGAAGGGGGAAGGCAGGGCACACATTCAGGAGTGTGCGATGGCTGTTCTGTGTGCACAGGACCTGTGATGAGGTCACAGGAAGGGGAAGAGTCAGGAGTCACATGATCAGGGGCCTCAGTGTATGCAGGACTCTGCTGTGCTGGTTTTCATGGTGCTGGATGCGGGTAAGTTTATGTGTGGGGTTTAAAGAGTGTGTATGGAGCAGAGCTGTGTGTGTACGAAGACCGAGGTGTAGGGAGCGGAGCCATGTGTGTACGAGGTGTACGGAGAGGAGCCGTGTGTGTACGAGGTGTACGGAGCGGAGCCGCAAGTGTACGAGGTGTACAGAGCGGAGCCGCATGTGTACGAGGTGTACGGAGTGGAGCCGCGTGTGTACGAGGTGTATGGAGCGGAGCCGTGTGTGTACAAGGACCGAGGTGTAAGGAGTGGAGCCATGTGTGTATGAGGTGTATGGAGCGGAGCCCTGTGTGTGCGAGGTGCGTGGAGGGGAGCCGCACATGTACGAGGTGTGCAGAGCCATGTGTGTACGAGGTGTACGGAGCGGAGTTGCGTGTGTACTAGGTGTACGGAGCAGAGCCGCGTGTGTACGAGGTGTATGGAGCGGAGCCACGTATGTACGAGGTGTACGGAGCGGAGCCGCGTGTGTACGAGGTGTATGGAGCGGAGCCGTGTGTGTACGAGGACCGAGGTGTAGGGAGTGGAGCCATGTGTGTATGAAGTGTATGGAGTGGAACCTTGTGTGTACGAGGTGTGTGGAGGGGAGCCGCGCATGTACGAGGTGTGCAGAGCCATGTTTGTACGAGGTGTGTGGAGCGGAGCCATGCGTGTACAAGGTGTGCAGAGCCACGTTTGTACGAAGTGTGTGGAGCGGAGCCGCGCTTGAACGAGGTGTGCCAAGTGGAGATGTGGATGTGCGAGGTGTGCTGAGTGTGCATGTATTTTGGCATGGTGGGGGGGCCATTTGAAAGTTCGCACCAGGGCCCATAACTTTGTAGTTACGCTCACGCTAGAAGAGAGGAGGAGTGCGCTGCTCCATAGTGGCTGTGGCTCTGCGTGATGACATCCCTCTGGTGCTGTGTAATGACTTCACACCAGCGCACAGAGAGAGGAGGCGTGACTTTCCCCCCATTGCTGGATTTTGGAGGTGACTGTGGCTGTGCATGTACAGCGAGATGATAGCGCCAGCTCACATGCAGAGCCGACACTATCATTTGCTGAGGTAAGCTGTACATCGCAGCTGACAAACTTTTTGAATGGCCACAATTGGTATTAGCACCGATCGCGTCCGTTTAACCCATTAGATACTGCTATCAATTGTGACTGTATTAAGTTTGAAAGGAATGCGGCCCGCCAGCTTAAATTTTTTATGTGCGGCCCATTTACTCTGCTGAGTTTGAGACCCCTGGTGTATAGTCTAGCACCACATGGTATATACAGTAGCTTAGCATGGTATATAGCCCATCACACCACATGGTATATAGCCCAGAATGGTATATAGCCCAGCACCACATGGTATATAGCCCAGCACACCACATTGTATATAGCCCAGCATGGTATATAGCCCAGCACCACATGATATATAGCCCATCATGGTATATAACCCAGCACACCACATGGTATATAGCCCAGCACACCACATGGTATATAGCCCAGCATGGTATATAGCCCAGCACACCACATGGTATATAGCCCAGCATGGTATATATCCCAGCACCACATGGTATTTAGCCCAGCATGGCATATAGCTCAGCACACCACATGGAATATAGCCCAGCACACCACATGGAATATAGCCCAGCACACCACATGGTATAAAGCCCAGCACCACATGGTATATAGCCCAGCCTAATATATAACTCAGCACACCACATGGTATATAGCCCAGCAAAGTATATAGCCCAGCACACCACATGGTATATAACCCAGTCACACATGGTATATAGCCCAGCATAGTATATAGCTCAGCATGGTATATAGCCCAGCACAACACATGGTATATAGCCCAGCATGGTGTATAGCCCAGTACCACATGGTATATAGCCCAGCACACCACATGGAATATAGCCCAGCACACCACATGATATATAGCCCAGCACACCACATGGTATATAGCCCAGCATAGTATATAGCCCAGCACACCACATGGTATATAGCTCAGCACCACATGGTATATAGCCCAGTATAGTATATAGCCCAGCATCACATGGTATATAGCCCAGCACCACATGGTTTATAGCCCAGCATGGTATATAGCCCCCCTCCAGAATGGCCCCACAGTCCAGTCCTCACACTGATATATTTAAAAATAAATCACACTCCTCTACTTTTCCTCATGCCTGCGATGCTCCCGGCTCCTGTCTCCTGCTCTGCCTGGCACACAGTGAGTGAGCAATGATGTCATCACGCACCCGCTGTGTCAGAGGCAGAGCGGGGAATGATGGGAGAAGGAGCGTCAGCTGACACTCTCTCCTCCATCATTGCTGTGAACTGTACTGGCGTCTATGACGCCGGTATAGTTCAATGTGGCGGCGTGGGGAGTCGGCGCTGGGGGCAGGCGGCCCCCCTGCCTCACAGGGGCCCATAGCAGCTGCATGATGTGCCACTAGCTGGGGGCCCCTGGGGGAGCGGGGGCCCTAGGCAGGTGCCTGGTTTGCCTGCCACTAACGCCGGCCCTGGCTATGCATAGTTTTGTATCATCTGCAAATATCAATATTTTACTGTGTAAACCTTCAACCAGATCCTTAATAAATATGTTGAAGAGAATTGGTCCCAACACCGACCCCTGCGTTACCCCACTGGTCACAGCAACCCAGTTACAGTTAGAGAATATACAATTTATAACCACTTTCTGCTTTCTTTCTGTAAGCCAGTAACTTACCCATTTACACACATTTTCCCCCAGACCCAGCATTCTCATTTTGTGCAACAACCTCTTGTGTGGCACGGTATCAAACACTTTGGAAAAATCAAGATATACCACATCCAATGACTCACCTTGGTCCAGTCTATAGCTTACCTCTTCATAAAAACTGACTAGATTGGTTTGACAGAAGCGATTCCTCATAATCCCATGCTGATATGGAGTTAAACAGTTATTCTCATTGAGATAGTCCAGAATTATATCCCTCAGAAACCCTTCAAATATTTTACCAATAATAGAGGTTAGACTTACTGGCCTATAATTCCCAGGTTCACTTTTAGAGCCCTTTTTGAATACTGGTACCACATTTGCTATGCACCAGTCCAGTGGAACAGACCCCATCGCTATAGTGTCTCTAAATATAAGAAATAATGGTTTATCTATTACATTACTTAGTTCTCTTAGTACTCATGAGTGTATTCCATCTGGACCCAGAGATTTATCTATTTTAATCTTATTTAGCTGGTTTTGCACCACTTCTTGGGTTAGATTGGTGACCATTAATATAGGGTTTTCTTTGTCTCTTGGCATTTCACCTAGCATTTTATTTTCCACTGTGAATACCATGGAGAAGAAGGTGTTTAATATATTAGCTTTTTCCTCATCAACTACAACCATTCTTAGCTCACAATTGAAGTAGTTGTTATCTATATGAATTTTTGTCAACAGCATTCCCTTAACCCCTTTACCACCTTAGATGTATAAGTACAAGGAAACCCACACTGTTTTTTTTTCATTTACTTATTTATTTAGAGCACAGGTGGCAGCTGACGAATACTCCTACCAGCTTCTACTGTCATTTTTATTAGCGGCAGCAGGTGTAGGCTGATGGGAGTAATAGTCCCATCAGCTGCCACCTGCTGTTATTGTTATCACTTAAATACAACTCTCATCATTCTCCCCTGCTCACGCTGATCACTCGCAGAGCAGGGGATAATGATGAGAGCTGTCTTCAGCACTCGACACCGGGGAACAGCACTTAGGCTATGTGCCCACGTTAGAATTTTTAAACGCTCAGGAAACGGGTCTCCTTCCCAGAAAACGCGCGTTTTTTCCCACACGTTTTTTCCGCAATTTTTGTGCGTTTTTTGCACAAAAACCGCACGTTTTTTATGCGCTTTTTTCCGCTCGTCTTTTGGACAATAGGAAATAGCCAAAATGCGGACCAAAGTGGAAATTAATGAACATGCTGCGCTTTTTACCGCTAAGTGTTTCCTTAGCGGTAAAAAACGCATCCATTGGCACAAAAAGGCCAAAATGCATTAAAATGAATGGGATGCTTCTTCTAAGTGTTTTTGATGCGGATTGACCCCGAAAAACGCATCAAAAACACTTAGAAAAACCCAACGTGTGCGCACAACCTTACTATACCACTTTTTCCCTGGCAACGCTGTGTGTGGTACTGATGCAGCACATGGACGGTACATAGTTGCCACACGTGTGCCACAAGTATTACACACGCAGACACTGACATCTCCGGTACCGGTTTTATTTCCCGTACCAGAAATATCAGGTTGTGAGAAACCAGCCTTACAGAGGTTTAGTCACATTGCTGATGAGCATTTAATAAAGGGCATTTGATTAGAAGTACCTGGGTACTACTTAACCTTTTAACTCCCATTGAAGCTGTAAAGATACACCTAATTTTTCATTGACTGCTTCTGCATTAATTTTTGTTAAACAACTAATGGCATAGTGTAATTTGTCATGTGGTGTTGTTCTTCTGAGGTTCTATTTGCTTTATTTTAAGATATACTGGGGACCAGATGCTTTTCTTTCTTATGTCATGATTAGTGTTGAGCGATACCATCCGATATTGAGAAATATCGGATCGGATTGGATTGGCCGATATCCAAAAAGTATCGGGTATCGTCGATTCCGATAACGGAAGTCCCATTCAAGTCAATGGAACAGAAATATCAGTATTAAAAAAAAACCTTTCTTTCCTTGTAGGTTAATTCTACATGAAGAAAAACAACTAAGAATAATGTAGAAAGTATTGGGGGAGGTGGAGGAGACATTAAAGGCATAGAGGTTTAGCCCAATCAAATGGAATAGCAGGAATTAATTTATTTTTTTAAGACGTTCGGAGTTACAAAGATATTGACTATGTTAACCTCTTTTATATTTTGTCAGATATGTATGTTTCACTACTTCCATGCTCTTCACCTTCTTTTTTACTTCTCCCACACTTTCTCCTTCATGATCCTCAGCAGCAGCAGCATCTTTTTCATCAACTTCTTCACCTTATTCATCTTCTTCACCTTCTTCCTATTATTCTTTTTTGTACATTATTCATATTCTTCTTATTCAATGATTATTCTTCTTCATATTCTACTTCTTCATCTTCTTCCTATTCTTCTTCTTCATCATATTCTTATTTGTGACAGTCATTCCTGTAGTTGTTATCTATAAAAGTTTGAAGATTACACCTTCCGTTCTGCCTGTCACAAAAGATTTACAACAGAATTTGTCCGCGGTCAGTTTGGCCTGCAGCAGCAGGCATTTTCCAGGGGCACCACGAGGAGGAACGGACTCACCCCCATACACTGCTTAGTCTTCTTCTGCTTATAATTTAGATAATATTTTTTGCTCTGATTTTTAGTCTTATGCTTAATGTTCTTCTGATTTTGGTTCTTCTGCTTTTTGTTCTTCTGCTTCTTGGTCTTCTGTCTCTTGTTGTTCTGCATCTTGGTGGTTGTCTTCATATTCTTTGTCCTCTTGGTCATCTTCTTCAGGGTCATCTTTTTGGTCTTCTTCGGTGTGGTCTTCAGGGTCGTCGTCTTCAGGGTCGTCATCAGGGAGATCCAGAGTGAGAACCAAAAACCATTTCCACAAGCTTGAACTTAGAAAAGTAGCAGAAGGTACAAGAAGGCTGAGGAACTGCTGAGAACCAGCTGATGGTACTGGAACCCGGATGGTTAGCAGAAGGAACAAGGGCAAATGGAACTAGCGAGGACCAGCTGACGGTGCTGGAACAAGGTTGCGAAGCAGGAGGCACCTGTGCTACAAAGCACTACCAAGGACCAGCAGACGTTGCTGGAACTCAGATACCAGGAAGGATGCTCCTAGGCCAAAGGCACTGCCGAGAACCAGCTGACGGTGCTGGAACCCGGATGGGTAGCAGAATCTGCAAGAGCAAATGGAACTAGTGAGAAGGAGGCACCTAGGCCAAAGGCACTGCCGAGAACCAGCTGACGGTACTGGAACCCGGATGGGTAGCAGAAGGTACCCACGAAAAACAAAGTTGCAAGGCCGCGAGCCAGCCGCAGTTACCGAAACCCATAGTCCTACAGGGGGTGCTTGTCCTATTGGCACTACGGAACCAGCCTTTATTACCAGAACCCGCAGCCCACATAGGAAGCACCTAAACTGCAGGCACCATGGACTCGGCTAACCCGACCGCAACACGACAGGACAACTTATTGGTGGCAAAGTGACGTTGACACTACCCGTAAACAGCAGGTGTGCTGGAACCAGGCTGGGCAGGACACTTCTGAGCAGCAACTGGTGATGTTGGAGCCCAGGGTCAATCAGGGTGTAGGCTGAGGCCTAATTTCATCAAGTTTAATATCTGTTGTAGACTACTACTGACTTTAAACATGCTCCAACTAGGCCTCTGGCTCCACTCTGTCTCTAGTATTTCCCCTGGCCTCCAACCCCGCCAGTTGCTGCTCAGAAGTGGCGTCTGCACAATCAACACTTGTTCCTGTGTAACTGGGGTTCAGTAACGTCTGCTGTTCCCCTGATGTGTGTCCGGCAATGTCTCCTGCTCTGTCCACATTCCCACTACTATTAGTGGGAATGTGGACAGAGCAGGAGACATTGCTGGACACACATCAGGGGTTCAGATGACGTTACTGAACCCCAGTAACACAGGAACAAGTGTTGATTGTGCAGATGCCACTTCTGAGCAGCAACTGATGAGGTTGGAGGCCAGGGGAAATACTAGAGACAGAGTGGAGCCAGAGGCCTAGTTGGAGCAAGTTTGAAATCAGTAGTAGTGTGAATGTGGAGGCAGCAGAAGACATTGCCGTCCACACAACAGGGAGCAGCTGGCGTTACTGAACCCCACTAACACAGGAGCTAGTGTTTTTCTCTGTGCAGACGGCACTTCTGAGCAACAACTGGCTGTGTTGAAGCCCAGGGATTACAGTTCAGGTGGTAGAAACATGAACACAACAGGAGACCTGGATACTGTTGCCAACCAATTATTTATTCTGGAAGAGGACTGGCAAATTCTGGAGAGATCCAGGCCTTGTTCATTTTCAGAAAAGTAAGCAGGTCAACGTTATCGGAGGATAGTCGCGTGCCATGGTCTGCTAGTACACCACCTGCGACACTTAAGACGCGTTCCGATAATACACTGGCAGCAGGGCAAGCCAGCACCTCCAATGCATACTGGCTAAGCTCTTGCCATGTATCCAGCTTAGAGACCCAAAACTTGAAGGGGGAAGAGCAGTCTGGGAGTACACTGACAGAGCAAGACATGTAGTCTGTCACCATCTGACAGAAACGTTGCATCCTGCTGACTGGAGCCGTCTGTGAAGGTGAAGACATTTGTGGCGGGCACACAAAACTTTGCCACATTTGGGCCATAGTGGTCTTGCCTTGTGCTGAGGCGCTGCCTCTGCTCCCTCTTTGTGCAGAGCTTCCTCCGCTGCCTCGACACACAAAGCTGCTTTGTAAAGCACTAGCAGCACTGCTCTCAGGTGGAATGGAGAACATGATGGACTGCACCAGTGTGTCTTGGTACTCCCGCATTTTACGTTCCCGGTTCAACGGTGTTATGAGACTTTGTAAGTTGTCCCGTTGGCGAGGATCTAGGAGGGTGTACACCCAATAATCAGCCGTGTTGAGAATGTGGGCGATGCGGCGGTCGTTTCTTAGGCACTGCAGCATGAAATCAACCATGTGCTGCAGACTCCCAACTGCCCAAGAAATGCTGTCCCCTGCTTGAGGCGTCATCTCTGCCTGCTCTGCCTCACCCCACCCTCGCTGTACATACTGACTAGAGCATTGTGTACCTCCCTCCTCTGGAGAGATGTCTTCCTCCTCCATTGACTCCTCCTCATCCTCCTCACAAAGTGTCCCCTGCCTAGGCCTTTGTGAGGAACCACGTAGCGCAGACTGTCCAGAAGCAGATGGCATTTGTGACTTCTCATCCTCCACCTCTTCCAAAACTTCCTCCCTTAGTGCTTGCAGTGTTTTTTGAAGCAGGCAGATAAGGGGGACAGTCATGCTGACTAGTGCATCATCTGCACTCGCCATCTGCATGGAATCATCGAAGGCATGCAAAACGAGGCAGATGTCCTTCATAGAGGCCCACTCAGTGGTGCTGAAGTGTGATCGGAACACAGTGTGACTTGTTTGCGCCTGATGCAGCTGGTACTCCATTACTGCTGCCTGCTGCTCACACAACCGCTCCAACATATGTAACGTTAAATTCCACCTGGTGGGTAGGTCACATATGATGCAATGTTCCGGAAGGCGTAATCGGCGCTACAGAGCTGCAATGCGCAATCTTGTCATGCTGGAATGCCGCAAGTGAGCGCACTCTATGCGGACCTTGTGCAGCAGTGCATCAAGATCCGGATAGTCCCTCAGAAAGTTCTGCACGACCAAGTTGAGCACATGTGCCAGACATGGGATGTGAGTGAGGTTGCCTAGGTCCAGAGCTGCCACCAGATTTCGGCCATTGTCACACACTACCAAGCCTGGCTGTAGATTCGCTGGCAGAAACCACACGTCACTCTCCTGCTTGATGGCATTCCAGAGCTCCTGCGCTGTGTGGCTTCGATTCCCCAAAGAAATTAATTTCAGCATGGCCTGTTGACGTTTGGCCACGGCTGTGCTCATATCGGTAGTAACAGGCTCCTGCAGCACTGATTCTGAGGAACTGGAGTATGAGGAGGAGTCAATGTGTACAGACTGGATTCCTGCAATCCTTGGAGTTGGCAGAACACGTACAGCACCACTATCAAGATCTGTATCTGAATCTACAACATTGACCCAATGGGCAGTGAGGGAAAGGTATCGTCCCTGTCCATGGGTACTGGTCCACGCATCAGTGGTAAGGTGGACCTTGCTACTGACGGCATTTAGTAGTGCATGTTTAATTTTTCCCTCCACATGCTTTTGCAGGGCAGGGACGGCTTGCCTGCTGAAATAAAAGCGACTAGGCACGGTGTATTGTGGGACTGCCAATGCCATGAAGTTCCTTGAGGTGTCAGTCTCCACCAGCCTGAATAAGAGCATTTCAAGGGCCAGAAATTTGGCAATGCCAGCATTCAGAGCCTGTGCTCGGGGATGGTTTGCCGAGTATGGCCGCCTTTTCTCCCATGCCTGTGCTTCCGATGGCTGTAGAGTGGCCTGGGAGTGTGAGGATGAATGGGAACATGGTGCTGTGGGTGGAATGTCACTGGGTCTCTGGACAACAGTGCCAGAGGTTCTTCCATGGCGATCATGTGAGGAAGCCGAGCCAGCTGTGTGTGAGCTGGAGGAAGAAGCTACAACACCAGCTGAAGAGGTGGTAGGTGGTGCTGTAGGTTGGCCTACGTCTTCAGTGTGCCTCTGTAACTCCACCACGTGCTTGGTCCGCACATTTTTCCACATATTTGTGGTATTGACGTTGCTGACACTTTTCCCTCTTTTGACTTTCTGATGACACAGCTTGCATTTGACAAAGCAAATGTCATCTGCAACTGTGTCAAAAAAGGACCACGCACTGCAAGTCTTGGGAGTGCCCGTTTTGGGTTTTGGAAGAGGAATGCTCCTAACGAGTGCCGAAGTGGAGGCTACAGGCAACCAAGTCTGCCCCCTCCCTCTCCCTCCTGTTTTGGCCATTCGGGGAATCTCTTCCTCAGAGCTGCTCCCACCACCTTCCTGTTCCTCATGCCATGATGGGTCATGGACCTCATCTATACTCCCCTCTTCAAACACCTGCTTCTCCTGGGTAGTCTCGCCAGCACCGTATGCACCAGAAAGTGGCACCTGAGTCTCGTCATCATCTGATGCGTACTGAGGTGTGCTGACCATAGGCACTGGCCCACCCGCCTCTTCAGATTCAGAGGGACAAAGCAGTTGCGCATCACTGCATACTCCCTCTTCTTCACATTCTTGAATGCTGTTTGGCTGGCCCCCTCTTTCCAAGCCAACAGATTCAGAGAACAGAAGTAGAGACTGTGATGGCTCCTGTCCAGGGCTCTCTGACTGCCTGGGCAATTTGGCAGGTGGTGAAGAGACAGATGGTTGCTCTTCAGTGCTCTGGCCCTGAGAGGAAGTGGAAGTAATTGAAGTCGATGCGTTAGCTGCCATCCATCCGACAACGGCTTCAATTTGTTCCTCCCGCAGCAGTGGGGTACGGCGAGGTCCTACAAAGCTGCGCATAAAGGACTGTTGCCTGCTAAAACTGGGGGATGCTGACTCACTGGTGCCCGCAGCAGGCACAGAATCCCCATGTCCCTGCAGAATCCCCACATCCTCTCCCTGCTGCAACTCCACGCCGACGCCCACGTGCCTTACTCCCTGCCTTCTTCATCTTGGTAGACTGATAAAGATAGGCAGAAAAGTACAAAGGGGGGGCTTAGTGTGCTTATTCCTGAACAGCTGCTAACAGGTATAAGAAACACTAATTTTATAAAGTGTGTGGACTACACTTTAATATGAGCTAATGTGACCTACACAACTGTCAAATGGAGTGTTTGGTGAACTTTATTTTGTTTTGTTTTTTTCAAAAAAACAAAAAGGATGTGACCAAAGATTTGAAAGCGATAGTATCACAAACTTTTTGGAGCTATTACAATGCAGGAAGGTAACCTACAATGCAAAAGATGAGGCTCCAAAAAATAGGGTAATACTGATCTGGCTGCAGCTGAAGGGCACAAGCCAGAAAAAAGGCTCCTCTATCTACTCCTATATAGTGTTTGCAACCAACCAATGTAGATGGATATGGATGGATGCACACTAATAGGAGAAAAAAAAAGGAGCTGCAATAAAAGAAAAATGTGTGAGGCAGTGACACACGCTGAGCGGCCTACAACCAGACGTAGCTGCAGGACACACTACTCAGCGTGAGCTGCACTCACACACAGAGACCTCTCAGACAGCCGTGAACAGTGCAGATAAGTGGGCACTAGCACTGAAAGGCTGTAGAAAGGTTCCTCTGTCTACTCCTATAGTGTTTGCAACCAATGTATATGGATACGGATGGATGCACACTAATAGGAGAATGAAAAATGAGCTGCAATAAAAGAAAAATATGTGTGAGGCAGTGACGCACGCTGAGCGGCCTACAACAGACGTAGCTGCAGGACACACTACAGCGTGAGCTGCACTCACACACAGAGACCTCTCAGACAGCCGTGAACAGTGCAGAAAACTGGGCACTAGCACTGAAAGGCTGCAGAGACGCTCCGCTGTCTACTCCTATAGTGTTTGCAACCAACCAATGTAGATGGATACGGATGGATGCACACTAATAGGAGAATGAAAAATGAGCAGCAAAAAAAGAAAAATATGTATGAGGCAGTGACACACGCTGAGCAGTCTACAACCTGACGTGGCTGCAGGACACACTACACAGCGTGAGCTGCACTAACACAGACCTTTCAGACAGCTGTGAACACTGCTGCAAGGCAAAAGAAAGCTACAGTGGTTTATTATGCAGCCTGGGTAAAGCACAATATGATTTGGAAAATCACTATCTCTAACTGTCCCTCAGAGTCTTGAACAGCAGCCTGTCCCTAACTGAATTCACAGCAGAGTGAACCCGAAATGGTGGCGGCGGCAGCTTTTATAGTGCATCATGACATCATTTCAGCAGCCTATCACAGCCATGCCATTACTTAACATGCCTACATGCCTAACAGTATGTGCCCACGCTTCTGAGGATTGTCATTGGCTGAATCAAATCAAACTGGCTCATAGCTTTATGGGAACTTCCGATTCCGGTATTCAATATGCTAAAAGTATCAGAACTCAGTATCAGAATTCCGATACCGCGAATATCAGCCGATACCCGATACTTGCGGTATCGGAATGCTCAATACTAGTCATGATATGTAAAACAAAATACTTAAAGAGTGCAGTTAGTTTTTCTCTTGACATTATATATTCATATTAGGAACACATCTAAAGGTAAAAATTATAAAGCGGCAACATCTTTATAGATTGTCACCAATTAACTATATATGACTCTCCTGCTGCTGTTATTTCCAGCATTGGCTTTAGTCCATTTTCTGCAGTCAATAGCCATCTTAGGCTAATTTCACACTTGCTTTTTTTTCCAGCGTGTTTTTAGCGCAAAAAAACGCATAGAAAAAACGCATACAAATGCATACAAATGCTGCGTTTTTTTCAAGCATTTTTATGAGCATGCATGAAAAAAACGCAGCGTTTTTATGCGTTTGTATGCGTTTTTAGTGCGTTTTTACCGCGTTTGCGTTTTTTTCCAACATTAGGTGGCCCCTCACACTAACCCAAACCATGACTTTACTAACCCTAACCCTGACCCTAACCCTAACCCTAACCCTAACCCTAACCCTGACCCTAACCCTGACCCTAACCCTAACCTTGACCCTAACCCTAACCCTGACCCTAACCCTAACCCTGACCCTAACCCTAACCCTAACCCTGACCCTAACCCTAACCCTAACCCTGAACCTAACCCTAACCCTGACCCTAACCCTAACCCTGACCCTAACCCTAACCCTAACCCTGACCCTAACCCTAACCCTGACCCTAACCCTAAACCCTAGCTAACCCTAACCCTAGCCCTAAACCCCCTTAACTAACCCTAACTCTAACCCAAACCCCTAAATTCCATTGTCCAACTAATGGTAAAAAAAAAACGCATGCGCAAAAAAACGCATACATAAGCATGCCAATGCGCACATATGCGCACCCATAGACTTATAATGGGTGTCTTGCTGTAAAAAAACGCATTGCGTGTGCATGCGTTTTTTTGAGGCAAGTCGGACGCTCAAAAAATGCAACAGGATGCATTTTGTGCGCCCGAGTGCATACCGCAAAAAAACGCATGCGCGGAAAAACGCATACAAACGCATGTGTATGCGCACATAAGCGCATCCCATGCAAAGTATAGGAAAAAAAATCGCATGCGTTTTCTAGCGCTAAAATCCCGCAAAAAAAAAAACGCAAGTGTGAAACCAGCCTTAGCAGTTAAAAAGAAGGAAGAACCTTTCTTTGTCGCCCCAATAGCAGTTACAAGACTTGAGCACAGGTTGCTCATTGGTTTCTACTGCAGCAGAGGTCCTTAAAAAAGCCTCCAGTTCTGCCATCTGACATGCCTATTAGACTCTGCATAAAGCAGGGTATAATTGGCTGTATGATTGGCGCAATTCACAATTTGACAAAACAAGTTCCCTACTGAAAATAAAAAAAACTTTGAAAAACAGAGAAAAACAAATTACAAATATGTAAAAAAGAACACAAATCTTTTTTCCCTATTACAAAATGCTTCATTGTGTAAAAAGTACACAGACATAGTCAGTATTGCTAAGATTGTAATGATTCGCGTAATCAAATAAATGCATTTTTATGTCACTCAGTAAAAAAAAAGATGGACTAGCATTTTTTTCATCATTCTGATGGCTAAAAAAAGTCCATTGCACCCTAAATTAGTGCCAATGAAAACTGAAGTGTCTCTCATCGTAAAGAAGCTCATACAGCCCTATGACAAAAAAATAAGAAAGTTATACCACTCAGAATAAGGTACCACAATTGTGGAATTAATGTATCTCACCAGAAAAAAAAATAAAATGTTCAATATATTATTCATACCCCAAATGATAGCCGAAAACTACACCTTGTCCAGTAAAAAGAATCCCTTATCTTCAATAAAGAAAAATTAAGGTATGGCCGATGGAATTCATTGATGAAAAACAGAGCAAATCATCCCAACTCCTCCCAAAAAAGGCTTAGAGTAGCTGTATTTTTAAGGGATATGTACACACGTAGCAAAAATGCTGCGAACGTAATAAAACTTAACACTAGGACTACTGGACTCGTGACCCCGCCTAGAACTACTGAAAGGAGTCATTTTGACTCCTTGCTTGTTTTCGTTTATTTTTAGAGTTTCATTTGTGGTTATTTATTAATAATTATATTTTTTGTAATGTATTATTGTGAAATCCAACAGTAATGCTTTTGATTGTTTTTTTTCTGCTTTTCTTATTTTTCTACAGAAAATAACAATAATTATAATAGACGTTTTTCAAACATTTTTTTTATTCAAGTGCACACATATAAACAACAACTGAAGAACAAAAAGCAGAGAAAATGTAGGTGGAGGAGCATAAAAATGAAAATATGGCGCAGAATTCACCTTCTAAACATTTGGTGTTTCGCATTTTAGGCATTGCCTTTGATTTATGGCAGTACATTGCCCACACAAAGACTTACCACAAGTCTTACAATTGCCGACAGATCTATTTTTCTTGCACTTTTCTTTGATCTGGCAAAATTTTGTTTGAACCATCACTTCTGAGCATGTAGAAACTTGGGACGTGGAACCCTTTTCCCTATCTGTGACATAAGGACCACTCAGCTCTCTCACAAGCGTTTGCAAAAATGCCTTGCGTGACATTTTTTGGTGGGTAATCTCCTTGAATATTATCCATGCATTTATACCCGCAAAGTCTAAGGCATTTTCAAATGCATGAACAGGCCATCTCCTTGTGCATGTTCGTGTGGTATATTTTCGTGCCATCTGATCCACTACATCTACTCCATATTTTGTTTCATTGTAAAACTTTACCGTTTCTGGAGTTTTTTTAGCGGAATCAGACGCAACAACAACATCTGGATGGACGGAACTCAAAATGACAACATTTTTGTTGGGCTTTCCTTGATATACTGTAAGTGTAAAATTGTCTTCATTTCTAAACACTTTAGTGTTGTACAATTCCTCTTTCATGGATTTTATTTCTTTAGGCACTTCTCGCCTTATCTTGTTCAGTGTTCCCACGATGGTTGTTCCTTTGCTTTTTAGCTGTTTAGCTAATTTTACTGAAGTAAAATAATTATCGGTTGTAACATTGTGACCTTTTTTCAAAAACGGGTCCAATAACTTCATTACCACATGGTCAGCTAAACGGTCCTCAGCACGGCGTGTGTCATCTTTTGCCTAGATAAGGGAAGCCATTTGCCAGATATTTGCTCTCCTTATCAACAGCTAGCCAGTATTTGTGGCCATATTTATCTGGTTTGGAAGGCATGTACTGCGTGAATGGACACCTAGTTTTGCTTGGGAAAAGTTGCTCATCCACCGTTATGTATGGGCCAGGTTTGTAACACGCAATACAATTTTCAATAAACCTGTCCCACACAGTAGAAAATAGAGCAAACTTGTCCGTTTGCAGTCTCTCCGATCGAGTAGATTTCTCATCAAATCTGATAAGATAAGAGCCTAGAGTAAACAAGCTATTTTGTTCAGTATTACACAGTAATACAAGCAGGTAAAACACATGGAAAATGTGAAAAGTTGACATGTAAATTGAACTACATCTATATGAACATCAGGGTAAATAAGACAGAGTGAAAAAATTATGCACAAAACTTTATAGCAACATTTAGTGACAAAAGGACCTCAAAATATAGTAGGGAGTCAAAATGACTCCCTTCAGTAGTTCTTGGTAAATTTTGAAAAAACGCGCACATTTTTTGCCAAAATTATTTATTCTCACAAAATCTTTTTTTCACATCATATTTGAGGAAAAGTCACCGAGTTTCAAGCCGGAATTCTGAAAAATGTAGTCACAGAAGAGAAATAAAAAACGAAAGGAGTCAAAATGACTCCATCAGTAGTTCTAGTGTTGCACATACTTCATAAAACTAGCAACAGGAAAATGAAATGCAGTGGGGATTTACAGTCTGCAGCATGCTGTTACATGTTGCAGAATGGTTATTGTTTTGTCCTTCCACTGAGTTCAGTGGAAAAGTCTAAATACACAAGTGACCTAAATGGTTGTGAATTTTCGTGTGGATTAACCTTTAAAAAGCAACAGCAACAAGAACAACAACAATTTTCACAAAGAAAACATTATACTACAGTATGGTGACATAACGCACCTTATAGAATATCTTCGGAGATTTTTTCATAACCACTTAATACAGAAAGTGAATTCCGAGCCTCTGCATTGCTTAGTATAAAATGTTCGTAAAAGTAGGACACTATCCAAGTCTGTTATCACCCTGATATTTAAAGTTTCCGCAAGGCCATAGGATGGATCAAAAATGAAAAAGAAATGTAACATATTTAATAGGAATATGCCTTCATTTGTTTTCAGCCTCAGCATTTAGCAGTGAACTTTCTGTCTCTATTTCTGAAATAACAGAGGCATTAAATGAAAGAACTCGGACAAGGGCAAACAATTAATATTCATTTTGTGTTGTGTGTCCTCTTCGCCAGACACATTTACTTGTATAATGTACCATGAAAGTAGAAGTTTGTGCCCTAGGCTCACAATACAGCAGCTTTTACCTTACCATCTTATGAATTCTGGGAGATAAAGCAGCAGGGCACAATAGAAGCAGACAAGGGAAACCTGGAGAAGTCATTATTGGGCAAAAAGTAAATATGAAAATAGCAGAAGATGAGAAGCAAGTAGCCAATGTTTTGCAAATATTAGAATAATGTGGGCAATAGATCACACATATCCATCTTATCTAAATGTTTGAGACACACAATAATTGCACCACAAGCCGACAGTGATTGATATCACTATATGAATTATAGTGGGGTAGAACCATGTATCAATATCATAGCATTAAAGAAGAAAATGTATGAGCAAATTAAAGAGAATAATAACATGGTGCTCATTAGAAGAGCAAGAATCCAATATGTAACATGAGGCACAGATGACCTTCAGAGTTCAAGTGCAATGGATTCACCCAAAAGCTTCTAGAAAATGTTATTCTGAATATGAAAGCTCATGAGATCAATTCTGGAGTTTTAAGGAGTAATTTCAGTAAAAGGCAATGTTGTAATGTAGCTTGTGATCTACATGTATTTTTATTATGAAATGCCTTTATAGATAAATGATGGTTATTTAGATGCCATGGTGCATTTTGATGAAGATCGCAAGCCTCAATCTATGCAAAGGAATCATAGAAGCCATATTGCAACCAATCATGGATAGTTAGTCGTTAAAGGGTAATTGTGAGTTTTAAAGCTTAGCTTAATGTGGGTTAGTGGGCGAGTGTATCTACTACTTTTTCATATGCTACGTTCAGATGACGGTTGTAAAACTTGTCTGCAAATTTAAACATTGGCTTGCTCTGTGTGCAGCTCTGTCTAATTGTACACATAGTGGTCAGGTGCAGAAATCTTCTGCTATTTCCATCTGGTAGTTTGGCCTAGAGATGAGCGACTTTGTCTTTTTTCGGGTTGAGTTGGGTTTCATGAAATCCGACTTTTGCAAAAGTCGGGTCGAACGAAATCGGCCGACTATAAGGAAAAGTCAGAGGCCGACTGAAACAAGAAATCCAGTGCAAGTCAATGGGGAAGCAAAGTCGGCAGGGAGTGGAGGACAGTAAACACACCTACAGTGCCCATTTCAATGCCAAAAACATCAATTCTTATTACTGAAACTTGTCAACCTTAATTTACTTTATAATAATAGTTACGCATTGAAAACTGGGGGTTATTTGGCTAAAGTTGTAGGGGGGGTAGGGCTGGCTCCCGGTTTTTGTGTGCCCTTGGCCAAAGAGTGTCAGTGCGCCCCTTTAACACATACCACAACTCATGATGCTCCGATACGGCACAGAAATATAGGTATAGTACAATGACAAATACTTCACTGCTTACATAACATGACTGATCTATTTTAAATTGTACAATAGCTCAAAAAAAGGACAGTATATTACTCCATACAGTATTATGGCCATCACATTGTGCGCCATACAGAATAATGAGCCCCATATATTTCTCCATACAGAATAATTGGTCACATAAAATGTTCCATACAGTATATGATGAGCTCCACATAATGCTACAGTACATGATGGTCCCTATGGACGATGCTCCAGTGTGTTATGGGCCCAAATAATGCTCCATATATAATGGGCCCCATTTCTAATGCTCCAGTGTATAATGTGCCCCATAGATGCGGCTCCAGTGTCTGATCTGCCCCATTTAGAATGCTCCAGTATATGATGGGCCCCATGGATGATGCTCCAGTGTCTTATGGGCCCAAATAATGCTCCATATATAATGGGCTCCATTTCTAATTCTCCAGTGTATAGTGGGCCCTGTAAATGCTGCTCCAGTGTCTGATGTCCCCCATTTGGAATGCTCCAGTATATGATGGGCCCCATGGATGATGCTCCAGTGTATGAAGGGCCCTAATAATGCTCCATATATAATGGGCTCCATTTCTAATTCTCCAGTGTATAATGGGCCCCGTAAATGCGGCTCCAGTGCCTGGTGTCCCCCATTTGGAATGCTCCAGTATATGATGGGCCTCATGGATGATGCTCCAGTGTATGATGGGCCCTAATAATGCTCCATATATAATGGGCTCCATTTCTAATTCTCCAGTGTATAGTGGGCCCCGTAAATGCTGCTCCAGTGTCTGATGTCCCCCATTTGGAATGCTCCAGTATATGATGGTCCCCATGGATGATGCTCCAGTGTATGAAGGGCCGTAATAATGCTCCATATATAATGGGCTCCATTTCTAATTCTCCAGTGTATAATTGAACCAGTAAATGCTGCTCCAGTGTCTGATGTCCCCCATTTGGAATGCTCCAGTATATGATGGGCCTCATGGATGATGCTCCAGTGTATGATGGGCCCTAATAATGCTCCATATATAATAGGCTCCATTTCTAATGCTCCAGTGTATCATGGGCCCCGTAAATGCTGCTCCAGTGTCCGATATCCCCATTTGGAATGCTCCAGTATATGATGGGCCCCATTTTTAATGAACCCAGGCATGGTATGTGAAAAGAGCTCCATGGAGTAATCTGAAGTGTGTGCTGCCACATCCTTCACTTTTGGTGTGGGTGAAGGACACAAGGAAAGGGGTTGCTCCTGACCAGAAGCCGGCACTGAAGACTCAGTGCTTGCATTTTTTGAAACTTCAGAAGAGGAGGCGATAGAGCTGGAGGCTGTTTCAGCAATGTAAGCCAAAAACAGTTCCTGATGCTCCGGCTTTAAAAGCAGTCTACCTACTCCCAGAAAAGGGAGCTGTTGTGAGTTCATTTTCCCCTTCACTACTGAGGCCCGATGAACTCCCTCTTCTGGTAAAGAAAGGTAGTGAGCCTGATTATCAAACACCTGAGCCTAATGATGATGACTGGCTGAGTGGAGTTACTGACTGGATATAAGGCAGCCAACGCCCTTCTGCCCTGCGGGTGATTTCTCTGTGGGATCCTTGGAGACCAGTCTGAATTCCTGCTCTTCTAAAGCTAAGTTTTCTGCTCGGCTTTCTGCATTTGTGCTTTGACTTTGTTTTGCCTTGTTTTTCTGGATTTCTGCCATTCCCTGCTGGGGTGAGCTGAATTCCTTTAGCTCTGTCTTCTGAAAATACCTGAGTGCTGATTTAGTTTTTGAAGCCTAGCTGCTTCGGGGTCTTTTTCCATATCAGCTTGTTGGCTTATGTCTTTGATAGGGTTTTGGCAGATTGCAGACAGCAACCTTCCTTTCCTGTTCTGTTTAGTTAGCTTGGGCCCCATCGTTTGCTCAGCCTATCTTTCTATCTGTGTGAGTGTTTTTTCATCTTGCTTCACCGTCATTATATGTTGGGGCTGCCTTTTACTTTGGGGTCTGCTCTGGGGCAGTTTAGATTTCCTTTTCTGTCTTTAGGCTATTTAGCTCTCCGGCTGTGATCGAGGGGTCTAGGGCACCGTAGGAACCCCCCACGGCTACTGTTAGTTGTGTTGATAGGTTCAGGGGTCTGCAATCTGATAGTTGCCAACTTCTCTGGTTTTCTGGACGTAGCTTCTATTTTTGTGTCTGCCTCCTACGGTGACTCGTTCATAACAGGGAGCCTTACAGGCCTTCCGGAGCTACACCATGACGCAGGCTCAACACCTCCTGCCTTAGCTGCTATTGTGTTTTTGGCACTACCAGCAGATGCACCACCACCACCATCAGTAACAGGTGGCCCCCCACGCCCACGTCCGCGTCCTCTTCCACCATACTTCTTCATGGAAAATGGACCCAAAATACCAGCAGATATTTGGTACTGTATCAGAAGCGTACAGCTCTATACAGTCTAGGGACAACAGTAAATCTCTGTATATATTTCATGAGTCATACACAGACGCTCACAGGCTCAGTATGGATTACACAATAAAATAACAAGTTGAAAAAGGGTACAGTATCACCAGATACAAGGTATATATAGTATAGTGTAAACATTCTGAATCTCCGTATATATTTCAGGAGGCAGACACAAACTCTCTCAGGCCCAGTAAGGATTACACAAGAATATGAAAAGCTGTAAATGGGTAATGTAACACAAGCGTACATCTGTATACAGTTTTTCCGGAGTAACAGACAGACGTTCACAGGCTCATTATGGATTACACCAGAATCTAAATAGCAAAAAAGGTTACTGTATCAGAAGCGTACAGCTGTATACAGTGTTGGCCAAATTTGAAATCTCGGTATATATTTCCGGAGTCACCCTCAGACGCTCACTCAGTCTGGGTTTGACCATAATAAAAAATGTTGTAAAAAAGGTACTGGATAACAAGATAGCAATATATATATATTATAGGGTACTATTGAAATCTCCGTATACATAGTCCCGTAGTCACTCTCAGACGCTTACTCAGTATGGATTTGACTGTTAGGCCGGGGTCACACTAACCAACGCAAAATACGGTCCGTAGTTTACAGGCGTAATACGGATGAATGACCTCTAAATAGTGCTCCGTATGTCATCCGTAAGCAAGGTGTGGTTGCGTATTTTGCGCATGTCTGCATCCGTATGTAATCCGTATGGCATCCGTATGCAATCCGTATGGCGAGATTTTCTCGCCGCCTTGCAAAATGGACATCTAATGGAGCCCTATGACAGGGTTTCTAACAGAAATGAAATAGCTACGGACACATAGAATGCATATATATATATATATATATATACACACACGAGTCATTGAGACAAACATATATATGTATATATATTTATATTTCACAGAGTTCTTCATAGCAGAATAGCCGCCAATTAAATTGCTGGCTTCTATCAAATCATTCCCCAACCCGACATGAAATGAAACATGGTTTACATTCAGTAAAGCATTTCATTTCATGTTTTTTTAATATGTCCCTGATTAATAATTAGATGAGGGTTTGTGTGCAAAATTTGGGAGTTGTAGTTGTTATTTTAAGGGGTTAATTTCCATCTATACTTCCGGAGTCAGACACAGACACTCACAGGCTCAGTATGTATTACACCAGAATTTAAAAAGTAGAAAAAGGGAAAGGTATTCGAAACATATACCAGTATACAGTGTTGTGGTACTTTTAAATCTTCGTATATATTTCAATCTCAGTAAGCCAGTCCAGACTCTCCGCTACTGGAAACTACATGGATACAAGTGCAGATGGAAAGTCGAGTGTTTGCAGAAATTTGGGAATTACTCATCGTGGGAAAACCTCCCGGTAGATGTTGCAGAGGCGATGCAGACCCTCAATTACTGTGTCTGTGGAGACAGTGAAAACGGTTCTTTGTAAAGAAAGGATTGCTTTATTGCAGTAGCATGGATCACATCACCGTTACTCGTCTCCATCAAATTGTGATCACAGGGAGAGATGTAGACATGGTCCTCACTGCCTATCATGATGTGTCTGGTCATTTTGGAGTGCAAAAGACAGAAGCCACAGGCCGTAGGCGATGCTATTGGATTGGCATGAGAGGAGACATTGAAAAATGGTGGCAGGAATGTCACACGTCTGTGACTATCACAACTGTGAAAGGTGATCATAAAGCACCACTGCATCCGCTTGTAAGTTGACGTCCATTACAAATTATTATTATTATTATTTATTTATATAGCACCATTGATTCCATGGTGCTGTACATGAGAAGAGGTTACATACAAATTACAGATATCACTTACAGTAAACAAACTAACAATGACAGACTCATACAGAGGGGAGAGAGGACCCTGCCATTTCAGGCTTATATGCTACAGGATGGTGGGGAAGGAGACAGTAGGTTGGTGGGTTGCAGTAGTTCCGGTGTTGGTTGAGGTGATATCACTGGTAGTGGTGAGAAAGAAGGAGGTAGCGGGGTCATTGCAGGCTGTAGGCTTTCTTGAAGAGGTGGGTTTTCAGGTTCCGTCTGAAGGATCCAAATGTGGTGTTACGCTGTGGACGCAGGTGACGAGAGTGGACCCACTGGGCCGTGGCACCGAGCCCTCCCCGAGCGAGCGCACCAAGTGGACCGACCCCTATACAGGGACCGTTAGGGAACAGACTCGGGAAGTTCTAGCGCCACGGCAGCCAGGACCAGGGGTCGGCTCAGGAGGGTGAACAGATGATGAAGAACAGAGGAAGGTCCGGAGAGGAACCAGGATGACCAGGGTCCAGAGGCTGAGGAAGAAGGAGAAGGACGGAGGATGGCGGGGGTCCAGGAAGAGGCGAACTGAAAAGGGAAGGAGACACAGGGGTTAGCAGGAGGCACGGACCGGAGAGTCAGAGGAACACTGGGGACACAGGCGGAAGACACAGGGACTAGCAGGAGGCACAAGACACAAGGAGTAAACTAGTGCGCAGCTTGCAAGGGACTAGCAGCAGGGAGCGCGGCCTAGACAACCGAGAGGCAACTCAATAGTCAGGCGCCTCCACTAAGGGAGGGCGGCCTGAAATACCTGGTGGTGGCCTCTGATAGGTCGGGAGGCCGATCCGGGTCAGGTCACGCCAGACAGGTGGCTGCCGGCAGAGGCGTGCGGCTTATCCCTCCGGCGCGTGCGCAGAGGCACAGTGCGCGCGGCCGAGGGAAGTGGAGGAGAGCGTCGGGACGCCGGCCGCCGGAAAGCGAGGGGAGCGGAGGCACGCGTGCAGGACGCGTCAGAGGAGAGTCGGGGCAGAAGCAGGAGCGGTGAGTATGGCAGCGGGGGCGGCGAAACGGGGAGCGGTGCTAACAGTACCCCCTCTCTTACACTCCCCTCCACTGCGTCTGGCTAAAAACCTCTTAAGAATGCGTGGGGCATTGATATTCTCCTGCGGCTCCCAAGATCTCTCCTCGGGACCAAAACCTTTCCAGTCGACCAAAAAAAAGGTTTTACCTCTAACTTTTTTCGAGGCCAGAATGTCTTTTACCTCGAAGACGTCATCAGACGTGACAGGAAGAGGAGAAAGGTTCGGGGCCGGGTGAAACCGATTCAGGACAACCGGTTTAAGGAGAGAGACGTGGAAGGAGTTGGGAACCCAAAGTGACGCAGGCAACTCCAGTTTATAAGATACGTTGTTAAGACGTTTGAGAATCTTGAAAGGCCCAATGTAGCGCGGTCCCAGCTTGTAGGAAGGGAGCTTTAGCCTAATGTACTTGGCCGACAACCAAACTTGTTGACCTGGGAGGTAGGTTGGAGCATCCAAGCGTCTTTTGTCAGCGTGCCTCTTCATGCGCTCCCCAGACCTCCGGAGGGCCTCCTTAGTTTCGGACCAGATCCTAGAGAACTCTTGGGTCAGGGAATCGGCTGCAGGCACACCGGAGGAACTGGACAAAGGTAGAGGGACACCAGGGTGCATGCCAAAGACCACGAAAAATGGAGACTTGGCTGATGACTCGCTGGGATGGTTATTGTAGGAGAATTCTGCCCAGGGAAGTAGATGGACCCAGTTATCCTGATGAGCGTTAGAGAACTGCCGTAAGTAGGACGCTAGTACCTGATTAACGCGTTTAACCTGACCATTGGACTGGGGATGATACGCGGATGAAAAGTCCAGTCTTATCTCTAGAAGTTTACACAAGGCCCTCCAAAACCGAGAGGTGAACTGTACACCTCGATCGGAAACAATATGCTGTGGAAAGCCGTGGAGGCGGAAGATGTGCTGGATAAAAATCTTCGCCAACTCTGGAGTGGAGGGCAGCGCAGGTAGAGGAACAAAATGGGCCATCTTGGAGAAGCGGTCGACCGCTACCAGGATAGTCGTAGATCCGGAAGATTTAGGCAGATCCGTGATGAAATCCAAACCTATATGTTGCCATGGAACCGAAGGAATCGGGAGAGGAAGCAGAAGGCCGGCGGGTGGTCGCCTAGGAATCTTGACCTTGGCGCAAGAGGGACAGGAGGCCGTGAAGTCTGTCACATCCTGGCGGAGTGAGGGCCACCAGTAAAAACGAGCGATAAGCTCAAATGTCTTCTTGACTCCGACATGTCCGGAAATTTTAGAGGAATGTCCCCAATGCAGTACCTTTTTTCTTTCAGAGTCAGGGACGTAGGTCTTGCCGGGGGGAGGAGTAATCAGTCTCACCGGGGCCACAGTGATGATCTTAGCTGGATCGATAATGTGAGTTGGTTCCTCCATCAGATCAGGGGACTGCAGAGACCGGGACAATGCGTCCGCCTTGATGTTCTTTGGCCCAGGACGGAAACGCAATTCAAAATCGAACCGACCAAAGAAGAGGGACCATCTGGCCTGCCGAGGGTTAAGTCTCTGAGCTGACTGGAGATATGCAAGGTTCTTGTGGTCGGTAAAGATGGTAAACGGATGGACCGACCCTTCAAGAAGGTAACGCCACTCCTCCAGCGCCAACTTTATGGCCAACAGCTCGCGATCCCCGATGGCGTAGTTACACTCAGCCGGCGAGAAGGCCTTTGAAAAGAACCCGCAGGTAATCAGTCGGCCGGACGGGGACCTCTGTGAGAGCACTGCACCTGCTCCGGTGGAAGAGGCGTCTACCTCCAGGATGAATGGCTTATTAGCCTCGGGTCGGTGTAGAACAGGTGCAGTCGCGAAGGCTTGCTTCAGGCAGGAAAAGGCCTCTTCAGCCTCCGGAGGCCAGGACGAGGAGTTGACGCTCTTGCGAGTGAGACTGGAGATGGGTTTGATGATGGACGAAAAATGTGGCACAAATTGACGGTAATAGTTGGCGAAGCCGAGGAACCTTTGAATCGCCTTGACCCCCACAGGGCGAGGCCATCGAAGAATAGCCGACAGTTTCTCTGGATCCATCTCCAGCCCAGAATCTGAAACGATGTAGCCCAAGAAAGGCAAGGAAGACTGCTCAAAGAGACACTTCTCAAGCTTCGCGTAGAGGCGATTCTCCCGCAGACGTTGTAAGACCAGACGAACACTCCTCCTATGGGACGCCAGATCCGGGGAAAAAATAAGGATGTCGTCCAGATACACCACCACGCAGGAGTATAACAAGTCTCGGAAGATATCATTGACGAACTCCTGAAAGACCGCGGGAGCGTTGCAGAGACCGAAGGGCATAACCAGGTATTCGTAATGCCCGTCCCGGGTGTTAAAGGCGGTATTCCATTCGTCACCAGGGCGAATGCGGATGAGGTTGTAAGCCCCGCGTAGATCCAACTTTGAGAAGATGCGGGCTCCCCGCAACCGGTCAAAGAGTTCAGGAATGAGAGGCAACGGATACTTGTTCTTCACAGTAATGTCGTTCAGGCCCCGGAAATCAATACAAGGACGGAGAGAACCGTCTTTCTTCTTTACAAAGAAAAACCCGGCTCCGGCCGGGGAGGAAGATTTCCGTATGAACCCTCGAGCTAAATTCTCACGAATATACTCGGACATGGCCGTAGTCTCTGCAGGGGACAAGGGATCAATTCGCGCTCGGGGCGGAGTGGTCCCGGGTCGCAGATCAATAGGGCAGTCATACGGGCGATGCGGGGGAAGAACCTCTGCCTCCTTCTTATCAAATACGTCAGAGAATGCCCAGTATGCGGCTGGTAGAGCCTCGGGACCCGAGGAGGCTGGTGGGGGATTGGCCGGGCGGACAGACCCCAGACACTTCTCTTGGCAGGGATGCCCCCAGCGGAGGACCTCACCGGAACGCCAATCCAAGACAGGTTCATGTGTCCTAAGCCACGGAAGACCTAGCAGCACAGCATGGGAAAGGTTGGGAAGGACGTAGAAAGCGATCCGCTCCTGGTGCAAGGCCCCAATTTGCAGACACACCTCCTCTGTTACCAGGAACACAGATTCTCGTAGGGGTCTACCATCTACTGAGGCGATGACACGTGGAGTCTTCAGGGAGATCACGGGAATCTGATACTTCTTCACCTCCTTCAACCTAATGAAGTTCCCTGCCGCGCCCGAGTCCACATAGGCCACCTCCGAACCACGTCTCTGACCCAAAACCAACTGAACTGAAAGGGTAAGGGGGTGAGAGGAGTGAGACACACCTAGATCGGCCTCTCTTACCTGCCCTAGGTGGAGGAGTTTCCCGGTCTCTCAGGACAGGAGCGTAGGAAGTGAGACGCGCTGCCGCAATACAGGCACAGACCCTCCATCAGTCTCTCCTTACGGCGCTGTTCTGCCAACTTGACCCGATCCACCTGCATTGGCTCAGGCGCCGGACTGGAGGATGCCCCAGGCGGATGTGGGCTGGACGGCCTGTGAAAAGAAGCAGATGGTCTAAGCGGTCTCCTATCCCTAGCAGTCTCCCTAGTGCTTTCCTGGAACCGAAGGTCGATGCGTGTGGCCAACGAAATTAAATCCTCCAAGGAGGTTGGGGTGTCTCGCCCTGCCAGCTCATCTTTAATTTTGCCAGAGAGACCACGCCAGAAGGCCCCAACCAAAGCCTCGTTATTCCACCCCACCTCAGTGGCCAAGGTACGGAACCGGATGGCGTATTGTCCGACCGTAAGAGTGCCCTGGGTGAGGCAAAAAAGAGACTCCGTGGCGGAAGCCAACCATCCGGGCTCGTCAAAGACCCTACGGAAAGTGTCAGTGAAGGTCTGGAGACTGGAGACCATGGGATCGTCCTGCTCCCACAGGGGATTTACCCAGGAGAGTGCCTCTCCCTCCAAATGGGAGACAATGAAGGCAACCTTGGCCCGATCGGTGGGGTACTGTTGGGGCAGGAGTTCGAAGTGCAACCTGCACTGATTCAAGAAGCCTCTGCACAACTTGGGGTCGCCGCCATACCAAGCCTGGGAGGCGGATAGGGTCCGGGATCAGAACTGCGGGATGAATCGCGTCCGGCGGCCGATTGAAGGGAAAGCAGCCGATCGTCGACCGAAGCCATGTACGAAAGAATATGGGATTGGGTGTCCCGTTGTTGAACCAGCTCCTGCTGGAGGCTGGCCAGTTGGGAGGCATTACCAGGGTCAGCGGCCTGCAAGGCCGACAAGCGGGAATCCATGGTCTTCATAAAAGACATAATACGGGTCTGGTTCTCCCTAAGGAAAACCAACTCCTTTTGGGCAGCGGCCCCGGCGGGGTCCATGGCCTGACTATACTGTTACGCTGTGGACGCAGGTGACGAGAGTGGACCCACTGGGCCGTGGCGCCAAGCCCTCCCCGAGCGAGCGCACCAAGTGGACCGACCCCTATACAGGGACCGTTAGGGAACAGACTCGGGAAGTTCTAGCGCCACGGCAGCCAGGACCAGGGGTTGGCTCAGGAGGGTGAACAGATGATGAAGAACAGAGGAAGGTCCGGAGAGGAACCAGGATGACCAGGGTCCAGAGGCTGAGGAAGAAGGAGAAGGACGGAGGATGGCGGGGGTCCAGGAAGAGGCGAACTGAAAAGGGAAGGAGACACAGGGGTTAGCAGGAGGCACGGACCGGAGAGTCAGAGGAACACTGGGGACACAGGCGGAAGACACAGGGACTAGCAGGAGGCACAAGACACAAGGAGTAAACTAGTGCGCAGCTTTCAAGGGACTAGCAGCAGGGAGCGCGGCCTAGACAACCGAGAGGCAACTCAATAGTCAGGCGCCTCCACTAAGGGAGGGCGGCCTGAAATACCTGGTGGTGGCCTCTGATAGGTCGGGAGGCCGGTCCGGGTCAGGTCACGCCAGACAGGTGGCTGCCGGCAGAGGCGTGCGGCTTATCCCTCCGGCGCGTGCGCAGAGGCACAGTGCGCGCGGCCGAGGGAAGTGGAGGAGAGCGTCGGGAAGCCGGCCGCCGGAAAGCGAGGGGAGCGGAGGCGCGCGTGCAGGACGCGTCAGAGGAGAGAGTCGGGGCAGAAGCAGGAGCGGTGAGTATGGCAGCGGGGGCGGCGAAACGGGGAGCGGTGCTAACATGTGGTTGATAGTCGGACTTGTTGGGGCAAAGAATTCCAGAGAATAGGGGCTATTCGGGAGAAGTCTTGAAGGCGGTTGGGTGAGGAGCGAATAAGTGTGGAGGAGAGAAGGAGGTCTTGGGAGGACCGGAGATTACGTGAGGGAAGGTATCGGGAGATTAGATCAGAGACATATGGGAGAGACAGGCTATAGATGGCCTTGTAGGTCAGTATTAGTAATTTGAACTGGATACGCTGAGGGAATGGGAGCCAGTGAAGAGATCTGCAGAGGGGAGAAGCGGAGGAGTAGCGAGGAGAGAGATGAATTAGTCGGGCGGCAGAGTTAAGGATGGACTGGAGAGGTGCGAGGCTGTTAGCAGGGAGACCACAGAAAAGGATGTTGCAGTAGTCGAGGCGGGAGATGATGAGGGCGTGCACAAGCATTTTAGTAGATTGAGGGTTAAGGGAAGGACGGATTCTGGAAATATTTTTGAGCTGGAGGCGACAGGAGGTAGAAAGAGCTTGCATGTGCGGTTTGAAGGACAGGGCAGAGTCAAAGGTTACTATGAGGCAGCGGACTTCCGGTACTGGGGAAAGCATGATGTCATTAATTGTTATAGCTAGGTCGGGTAAGGAAGATCTGTGAGATGGAGGAAAGATGATGAGTTCAGATTTGTCTACATTGAGTTTGAGGAAGCGAGATGAGAAGGAGGATATGGCTGATAGACACACTGGAATTCTGGACAGCAGAGAGGTGACATCTGGGCCAGAGAGGTAGATCTGAGTGTCATCAGCATAAAGGTGGTAGTGGAATCCGTGGGACTTTATGAGTTGCTCCAGACCAAATGGTAGCCATTGATCATCTGAAGGTATAGGCCAGCAGGACAGGCCATAGCTACATCTTAACCATCATCGATCAATACACCCAATTTCTAGTGGCCATCCCTGTGAAGGATTATCTGCCCAGACTACACAGCGGTGGAGCATGGAGAGGTAAGTATTGCAACTTGCAAGTGCTGTGGCCATGACCAAGCAGGGGGACACACTCGTGGGTGACGGTACTGGCACAGGGCCCCTCAAAGTATGCTGGTGTGTCTGACGGCGAGTGGGCCCCCCACCATCAGAGACACTGTATTGTACTATGAGGGGCCCTGTGCCGTTAGCCATCAGTGGGCCCATCCACCTGTTCAGAGCAACGGCACTTGCCCGGCTGCGCCAAGTGTTGACCCCAGCCCTTGGGGGGGTGGGCAGCCCAGTTAGGGAGGTTTAAAAAATGGCACATGTTGATGTGTAGGCTGGACATTCAGCAGCTGCAAAAGGCGGAATTGGGCAAGTCCGAGGAAGAGGAGGACAAAAGTGAGGCAGTTTTCTGGCAACCTATGTGCCATCAGGGGAAGGTGGGACAAAATCCTTTGAAACTCATGCATGGTTGATTTTAATGAAAGTTAGATCATCAACATTTTGGGTCAACAGACGGGTCCTTTTTTCTGTCATGATTGATTCAGCAGCACTGAAGACTCTTTCAGGTAACACACTAGCAGCAGGGCGAGCGAGCTCCTGTAAGGCATATTGTGCCAATTCAGGCCAGGTGTCCAGTTTAGAGGCCCAATAGTCAAAGGGGAATGACCTGTGCGGGAGAACATCGATATGGGAGGAGAAGTAGTTTGTAACCATAGTTGACAACTGCTGTCTCCTGTCACTTTTAATCGATGCAGTATTTGCAGTCGTGTGAGCGGTACTTGAGAAATCAGTCCACAACATCTTCATAAAACCCCTGTCTCCAACGCCACTTTGGCTGTGTGCACCACGAACACCTCTTCCATTGTGCCCACTATGGCTCGTCAGAGAACCAGCACCGCTGCTGTATGCTGGGAAAGCCTCAAACTGTTTACCAGAGTTGCTTGTTTGTTAGCTAATATTATCTCTAGGTTCTCCTGTGGCATGATGTTGTGTAATTTGCCTTTGTAGCGTGGATCGAGGATGCTGGCCAGCCAGTAGTTGTCATCCTTCATCATTTTGGCAAAGCGGGGGTCCCTTTTTAGGATCCGCCAGGCATAATCGCACATGTGGGCCAATGTTCCAGGTGTCAATAATGCACTGCCACTGCTGGGTGGAGGAGCACTTTCTGGCAAATCCACATCCCTACAGTCACGCACAAACCCTGTACCTGACCTTGGAATGCCAACATTTTCTCTTGCCCCCTGAGCAGCATCCTCCTGCCCAAAATAATCATCCCCCTCATCCTCCTCTTCTTCCTCTTCTTCATCCACCTTGTCCAGGACAGTACCCCGACCAGACAATGGCTCACTGTCAGCAAGGCTTCCCTCCTCTTCCTGTTCCTCCTCCTCTGCTGCAGACGCCAGATCCTTAATGTGCGTCAAACTTTGCATGAGCAGACGCATAAGTGGGATGCTCATGCTTATGATGGCGTCGTCTGCGCTTACCAGCCGTGTGCATTCCTCAAAACACTGAAGGACTTTATAGAGGTCTTTCAGCTTTGACCACTGCATACCCAACAACTCCATATCTTCCCTCAAACTGCCTGCCCGTGTATCCTGGCTCAAGATGTAGACTGCCTAGCCATGACTCAGTTTGTTGCTGCAAGTAGTCGGCCAGTACCTCCGCGGTGTGTCTGTTGTCGCCCAAAGACATCATCTTTAGCACAGCCTGCTGATGCTTACCACTAGCTGTTCGACAGTGGGACACCTCGTGTGCAACACTGCCAGCTGCGGATGGAGCACTTCTGCGACTGCGCCCTGTGGACGAGCTTTCGCTTATGGAGGAGAAGGAGGGTTGAAAGCCTACAGCCAACTGTTTCCTTTACCGTGAGCTAGGCAGCACTGTTCCATCGCCGCTGTGCCCTGTGGAGCCTGCAACCACCGCATTAACACAGTGCGCAGTGATGGACACGTAACAGTCCTGGCCATGCCTACTGGACCATGCATCTGTTGTGAGGTGCACCTTTCCACTCACTGATTGCTTGAGTGCGTTGACAATGCGGTCTTTCACATGCAGGTGGAGGGCTGGGATGGCTTTTCGAGAAAAGAGGTGCCGACTGGGTAGATCATAGCGTGGGACTGCGTAGGCCATGAGCTCACGGAAAGCTTTGCTTTCAACCAAACGGTAGGGCATCATCTCTAATGAGATTAGTTTGGCAATGTAGACGTTCAAGCAAAGTGTATGCGGATGAGAGGATGAGTACTTTCTTGTCCTACTCAGAGTGTCTGGTAGGGTGAGCTGGACTGGAGAGCTGCATATGGGGGAAGTAGCGGTGGACCGGATGGTGTGAGAAGGGGTTGGTGATGGTATTGGTGGTTATGGCCTAGATTCAGTGTTGTGTTGCAAAACCATTGTGATTCCCTGAGTGCTTTTGCCTTGCGAAGACACCTCAACATTTAGAGCTGGTGGTGTGCTTAACGGTGGCGCTGGTCTTACAGTGGGGGAAGCGATGGAGCATTGCTGGATACCTTCAGTTGGAGCAGGTGCACATGTGCTACCTGAGGTTTTGTAGTCCATCCATGCTTGCAAGCGCATGTTGGCTAAATGTCTAAGCATGCAACTGGTATTCAAATTTCTGTGTTGTTTACCTCGGCTAAAGGTCCTTCCACACTTCTTACAGGTAACCTTTGCCTCATCAGTAGGACTTTGGACAAAGAAGTGCCACACTGCACTCTTCCTACTATGGTATACATTTTCTGACCTTGCTCGCTGTCCTAAGTTGACCGTCTGGCCAAGCTGTCCTGCAACTCTTTTAGTTTTTGGCCACATTTTTGGACAGCTATGGGCCTGCCAGATAACCACTGCTGCAATGTCAATGCCTGCTGCGGATCCTTCTCCTCATCTGAACTATTGCCAGCGCCACCCTCCTCCCCCAATGGAAGCCAATCCGGGTCAAGAACTGGGTCATACATCACCTCCTCTTTAAAGTCATCTGCACCTTCCTCTTTACCTTCCTCTGTGTCACCGTGTACGGTGGTATAGTATGCGGGAAGGGGCACCTGTTAAGAATGGGTCACCGAAGAGGAAAAAACAACACAAGCCAAGTCTCAGAAAACCAGAGGGGTTTGTAACTATGCATATTGCAGATCCCTGATCTTACCACACAACTAGCAGCAGTCATGGAGCGTACCTACGATGATCCTAGACGCCTCGTCACAACCGGAGAGCTATATAAGCCTAAAGCAGGAAAAGAGGAAAACTAACTGCCCCAGAGCAGACCCCAAAGGAAAGACAGCTCCCCACATGTATTGATGGTGAAACAAGATGAAAACACAAAAAAAAAAAGAAAAATAGGCTGAGCAAACGATGGGGCCCGACTAACTAGAAAGGACAGGAAAGGAAAGACACTGTCTGCAATCTGCCAAAAACCCTACCAAAATAATGTCCAACACTTCTGATAGCAAAATTAACCCTGAAGTCACTAGACTTCTCCCACTATATCAGCACTCTGAAATATTCTGAGACAGAGCAAAAAGAGGCCAATCTAATAAGGGACCAAAAGGTAAATACAGATAAATAGGAGTGGAAATTCAACACAACCCCAGCAGGGGCTGGCTGACCACAAAAAACTGAATTGACCAACAAGAGCAAGTGTGAACAATAGCAAAAACAAACTTAACTTGAGAAGACTGGAACAGAGCTGAAGTCTAAGACCTGAGAAGCAGACTGAATCACCAGCACCAGGATAGGGCGTCGGCTGTCTTGTATCCAGTCTGATACTCCAGAGATCCAATCGTTATCCTCCTCATCAGGTGGCAGATCACTACCAATTAAACCAACCTCAAGACCTCCTGTCACCACCAGAGGGAGAACGGAAGGAGAACTCTCAACTGGTGAATCCGAAAATGAGTTCACAACAGTACCCCCCCTTTAGGAGGGGTCACCGAACCCTCATCCATGCTACCAGGCCGATCAGGATGGGCCCAGTGAAAAGCACAAACCAATTTATTGGCATGAATATCAGTGGCAGAGACCCAAGAATTATTCTCCTGGCCATAACCCATTCCATTTGACCAAATACTGGAGTCTCCGTCTAACCAAACGAGAATCCAATATTTTCTCTACCTCATATTCCACATTGCCTTTAACCAATACAGGGTCAGGAGGTGCTGCCACAGGAACTACTGGCTCAACAAACCTCTTCAACAGTGGCTTGTAAAATACGTTATGGATTTTTAACGTAACTGGAAAAGCCAATCGAAAAGAAACCGGATTAAGAATCTCCAAAATCTTATAAGGTCCAATAAATCTTGGCTTAAATTTTGGAGATGCAACCTTCATAGGAATATTCTTAGATGACAACCAAACCATATCACCCATATTAAACCGGGGACCAATGGTCCCATGCCGGTTGGAAAAAGGCTGGGCCTTTTCCTGAGAGAGTGACATCTTATCCACCAATTGGTCCCATATCTGCTGCATTCTCACAACCACAGTGTCCACACCTGGGCAGGACGAAGATTCCACTTGCCCTGAAGAGAATCGAGGATGAAACCCAAAATTACAGAAAAAGGGTGACATCAGAGTGGCAGAACTAGCTCTATTGTTCAGCTCAAATTTGGCCAAGGGCAAAAATGAGACCCAATCATCTTGATCAGCAGATATAAAACATCTTAAATAAGACTCCAGGGTCTGGTTTGTTCTCTCAGTCTGCCCATTGGTCTGAGGATGAAACGCAGAGGAGAAGGATAATTGAATTCCCCGATTGGAACAAAAGGCTTTCCAGAATCTGGAAACAAACTGGACCCCTCTATCGGACACAATGTTCTCAGGAATCCCGTGTAACCGAACCACCTGATGTAAAAACAAGGGCACCAACTCAGCAGAAGATGGCAACTTTGGGAGTGGTACAAGAAGGACCATCTTCGAAAATCTATCACAAATCACCCAGATAACAGTCATTCTCTGAGAGACAGGAAGATCAGAAATAAAATCCATTGAGATATGGGTCCATGGCCTCTTGGGCACCGGCAGGGGCATCAGCAACCCACTAGAATGAAAATAGGGTTTAGACCGAGAACAAGTTCCACAGGACTGTACAAAATTCCTGACATCACGAGACAAGGCAGGCTACCAAAACGACCGACTCGCCAAATCTCTGGTACCAAAAATACCTGGATGACCAGCCAATGCGGAGCAATGGACTTCAGACATCACTCTCTTTCTCCACTGGTCAGGAACATACAATCTTCCCATAGGGCAACGCTCAGGCCTATCCTCCTGAAATTCCTCCAGGGCGTGTCTCAAATCGGGCGAAATGGCAAAAAGAACTAACCCCTCACTGTTATGAATGAGTCACCGTAGGAGGCAAAAACAGAAATACTAGCTGAGTCCAGAAAACCAGAGAAGTTGGCAGCTATCGGATTGCAGACCCCTGAACCTATCAACAACAACTAGCAGTAGCCGTGGGGGGTTCCTACGGTGCCCTAGACCCCTCGATCACAGCCGGAGAACTAAATAGCTTAAAGACAGAAAGGGAAATCTAAACTGCCCCAGAGCAGACCCCAAAGCAATAGGCAGCCCCCAACATATAATGACGGTGAAGCAAGATGAAAAAACACTCACACAGATAGAAAGATAGGCTGAGCAAATGATGGGACCCAAGCTAACTAAATAGGACAGGATAGAAAAGCTGCTGTCTGCAATCCGCCAAAAACCCTATCAAAACAAGAGCCAACAGACTGATAGGGAAAAAAGCCCTGAAGACGCTAGGCTTCAAAAAGACTATATCAGTACTCAGGTATTTTCTGAAGACAGAGCAAAAAGGAATTCAGCTCACCCCAGCAGGGAATGACAGAAATCCAGAAAAACAAGGCAAAACAAAACAAAACACAAATGCAAAAAGCAGAGCAGAAAACTTAGCTTTTGAGGAGCAGGAATCAGACTGGTCTCCTAGAATCCCTCAGAGAAATCACCCGCAAGGCAGAAGGGCGTTGGCTGCCTTATATCCAGTCAGCAATTCCAGTCACCCAGTCATCATCATTCTGCTCAGGTGCTTGGTAATCAGCCTCACTACCTTCCTTCACCAGAAGAGGGAGTTCATCAGACCTCAATGGTGAAGGGGAAAATGGACTCACAACACCTCACCTATGATAGTAGTAGGCTCGGTCACATTAAGAGAATCAGCAAAGAAACTCCTAGAAAGGGCGTCTGCCTTAACATTCTTAGTGCCCGGAAGAAAAGAGACCACAAAATTAAAACGGGTGAAAAACAAGGCCCATCTAGCCTGTCTAGGATTCAAGCGTTTGGCCGATTCCAGATAAATCAGATTCTTGTGATCAGTGAGGACCACAAATTGATGTCTAGCTCCCTCCAACCAATGTCTCCACTCCTCAAATGCCCATTTCATGGCCAGCAATTCCCGATTCCCCACGTCATAGTTGCGTTCAGATGGGGAAAACTTTCGAGAAAAGAAGGCACAGGGATTCATCTTAGAAGTCACAGGGTCTTTTTGGGACAAAACAGCTCCTGCACCAATCTCAAAAGCGTCCACCTCCACTTGAAATGGAAGTGAGACATCAGGTTGCCGTAAAACTGGAGCTGAAGTAAATCTCCGTTTAAGCTCCTGAAATGCTGAGACAGCCTCAGGAGACCAATTCAGCACATCAGCTCCCTTCTTGGTCTGATCAGTCAGTGGTTTGACAATACTAGAAAAAATTACCTATAAATTTACGATAGAAATTAGCAAAACCCAAAAACTTCTCGAGAGCCTTCAAAGAAGTAGGCTGAACCCAATCATAAATGGCCTGTACCTTGGCTGGGTCCATTTCAATAGTCGATGGAGATAAGATAAATTCCAAAAATGAAATCCTCTGTACACCAAAGAGGCATTTCGATCCCTTAACAAACAGGGAATTCTCCCTCAAAATCCGGAACACAGTCCGGACAAGTTCCACATGGCAATCCAAATCACTAGAAAAGATCAAAATATCATCCAGATAGATGATAAAAAACTTATCTACAAAGTCTCGGAAAATATCATTCATAAAAGACTGGAAGATAGAAGGGGCATTAGAGAGCCCAAAAGGCATCACCAGGTACTCAATGTCCCTCCGGAGTATTAAGCGCCGTCTTCCATCCATCCCCATGCTTGATGCGAATAAGATTAAACGCCCCCTGAGGTCAAGCTTAGTAAACCACCAGGCACTCTTAACTCTGGAGAATAAATCAGACATCAGAGGTAATGGGTACTGATATTTAACCGTAATTTTGTTAAGGGAACGATAATCAATACATGGTCTTAATGAACCATCTTTCTTGGCCACAAAAAAAACCAGTGCCTAAAGGTGACAAGGATGGTCTAATATGACCCTCCTCCAACGACCCCTTAATATAGGATTCCATAGCATCATGTTCGGGTGCAGATAAGTTGAAAAGCCGACTCTTGGGAAATTTACACCCAGGCATCAACTCAATTGCACAGTCATAACTCCTATGAGGAGGCAAAGACGCAGACTTACTCTCACTAAATACATCAGAGAAATCAGCCAGATAATCAGGAATATCATGAGACTGAGGAGAGGTGGAGAAAACAGGAGCGTCCCTAAGAACACACTGACAACCCCAACTCACCAAAGACACAGATTTCCAATCCAAAACTGGGTTATCAGTTTGCAACCAGGGGAAACCCAGAACAATAGTATCATGCAAATTATGCAGCACCAAAAATTTACAATTTTCTTGGTGGTCTGGGGCAACTCGCATTATCACCTGGGTCCAAAACTGAGGTTTATTCTCCGCCAAAGAAGTGGCATCAATACCCCTCAAAGGAATAGGCGTCTGCAGAGGCGTCATGAACAAACCACAACGTTTAGCAAAGTCCAAATCCATCAGATTCAGAGCTGCTCCTGAATCCACAAAAGCCTTAGTGGAAAATGTGGACAAGGAGCAGATCTCAGTAATTGCCAAAAGGAACTTAGGTTGTACACTGCCCACAGCAAATGTGTGTGCAAAACGTTTCTCTCGTTTAGGGCAGTCAGAAATAGTATGAGAGGCGTCTCCACAGAAAAAACACAGCTTTTTACGCCTTCTAAACTCCTGATGTTGCGCCCTAGACAAAACCCCATCATATTGCACAGGTTCAGACATTTGCTCAAAAGGTGGCAGCGCCTCCCGTGTAGTTTTACGTTCACGTAAATGCCGATCAACTTGAATGGCTAATGACATAGAGCCATCCAGACCAGAGGGAACAGGAAATCCCACCATAACATCTTTTATGGTCTCTGATAAACCTTTCTGAAAGAGAGCTGCCAATGCACTATCATTCCATGTAGTAAGGACCGCCCACTTTCGGAATTTTTGAAAGTACAACTCTGCAGGATCCTGACCCTGGTCTAATGCCAACAGAGTTCTCTCAGCTTGATCAACGGCATTAGGTTCATCATACAACAAACCCAAGGCCTGAAAAAATGCATCCACATTAGTCAGAATAGGATTTTCAGGTGTCAGAGAAAAAGCCCAATCCTGGGGATCGCCACACAGCAAGGAGAAGACAATTTTAACCTGCTGCACAGAGCTCCCCGATGAGTTAGGCTTCAAGGCAAGAAATAATTTACAATTATTCTTAAAATTCAGAAATTTAGACCGATCCCCAGAAAACACATCAGGAGTAGGAATCTTGGGTTCAGCAGCATGTGACTGAATGAGATAGGTGGAAATTCCCTGTACTTCAGCAGCAAGTTGCTCCACACGATCATACAGTTGCTTAATCTCCATTAGGAGAGGAAAAAAAATCCTCCTATGGCCCCAGAGAAAAAGAGGAAAAAATATAATAAAAAAAAAAAAATTCTGACACTTTTTTTTCTTTTTTTTTTTTCTTTCTTTTTAAACAATTTTCTCCTGCTTTTGAGTACCCTAGAATCTGCGGTATGGCTGGTGATTCTGTTATGAATGGGTCACCGAGGAGGAAAAAACAACACAAGCCAAGTCTCAGAAAACCAGAGCGATTGGTAACTATGCAGATTGCAGATCCCTGATCTTACCACACAACTAGCAGCAGTCGTGGAGCGTACCTACGATGATCCTAGACGCCTCGTCACAACCGGAGAGCTACATAAGCCTAAAGCAGGAAAAGAGGAAAACTAACTGCCCCAGAGCAGACCCCAAAGGAAAGACAGCCCCCCACATGTATTGGCGGTGAAACAAGATGAAAACACAAACAAAGGCAGAAAAATAGGCTGAGCCAACGATGGGGCCCGACTAACTAGAAAGGACAGGAAAGGAAAGACACTGTCTGCAATCTGCCAAAAACCCTACCAAAATTATGTCCAACATTTCTGATAGCAAAATTAACCCTGAAGTCACTAGACTTCTCCCACTATATCAGTACTCTGAAATATTCTGAGATCTGAGTACTGATATAGTGGGAGAAGTCTAGAAAAAAGAGGCCAATCTAATAAAGGACCAAAAGGCAAATACAGATACCTAGGAGTGGAAATTCAGCACAACCCCAGCAGGGGCTGGCTGACCACAAAAAACTGAATTGACCAACAAGAGCAAGTGTGAACAATAGCAAAGACAAACTTAACTTGAGAAGACTGGAACAGAACTGAAGTCCAAGACCTGAGAAGCAGACTGAATCACCAGCACCAGGATAGGGTGTCGGCTGTCTTATATCCAGTCTGATACTCCAGAGATCCAATCGTTATCCTCCTCATCAGGTGGCAGATCACTACCAATTAAGCCAACCTCACTACCTCCTGTCACCACCAGAGGGAGAATGGAAGGAGAACTCTCAACTGGTGGAGCCGAAAATGAGTTCACAACAGGCACCTGAGTTTCATCAGGGTCAGATTCTGGCTCAGTAGACTGCGAGGGTAATGTAGTGCTCTGGGTCAATGTACCAGCAGAATCATCTAGCAGTGGCTGTGCATCAGTGCAGTCCATGTCAGATTCATCTTGGACTGGGGAATTCAGGATTTGACTGGATAACCCAGGCATGGTATGTGAAAGCTCCATAGAGTAATCTGAAGTGTGGGCTGCCGCATCCTTAACTTTTGGTGGGGGTGAAGGACACAAGGAAAGATGTTTTTCCTGACCAGAACCCTGCACTGACGACTCCGTGCTTGCAGGTTTCGAACGTTCAGAAGAGGAGGTAATAGAGCTGGTGGCTGTTTCGGCAATGTACGCAAAAACCTGTTCCTGATGCTCCAGCTTTAAAAGTGGGTTTCCTACACCAAGAAAAGGGAACCTTATAGGCATTCTTGGGCCAGACGATGACGCAGGCTCAACACCTCCTGCCTTAGCTGCTATTGTGCTTTTGCCAGAACCAGCCGATGCACCACCACCATCAGTACCAGCCGCACCCCCCTGCCCACATGGTGGCCTCTTCCACCATACTTCCTCATGTTTGGGTAAATGTACCAAAAATACCAGAAGAGAGATGGTACTGTATGAGGAGCATCCAGTTGTGTAAGGTGTATTCAAAAAATTAAATTTACATATATATTTTGTTATTCAAGAAGTATAATTTCTCCTTGTGGAGAATAACATGCTAAGCATGTCGAGATGAGGAGACTTAAAGCCGCAATGCTTCTCTGGGAAATATGCTAATTATGCAAATTGTCTCTTCAGAGAGGAAGAGGACTAGAACTCTAGTGCCACCTATTGCTTGTAAGGCTCGTTAAAGGGTCAACATTGAGTTTTAGGATTGCTACTTCCAATAAGTGGCACTAGAGTTCTAGTCCTCTTCCTCTCTGAAGAGACAATTTGCATAATTAGCACATTTTCCAGAGGAGCATTGCAGCTTTAAGTCTCCTCATCTCAACATGCTTAGCATGTTATTCTCTGCAAGGAGAAATGATACTTCTTGGATATCAGTCAGACGCCTGTTATGAATGAGTCACCGAAGGAAGGAAGGAAGAAAAAACAAAAATACAAGCTAAGTCCAAAAAACCGGAGAGGTTGGCAGCTATCGGACTGCAGACCCCTGATCCTATCCACAACAACCAACAGCAGCCGTGGGGGGTTCCTACGATGCCCTAGACCCCTCGATCACAGCTGGAGAACTAAATAGGCCTAAAGAAAGAAAGGGGAAATCTAAACTGCCCCAGAGCAGACCACAAAGCAATAGGCAACCCCCAACATATAATGACGGTGAAGCAAGATGAAAACACTAACACAGATAGAAAGATAGGTTGAGCAAACGATGGGGCCCAAGCTAACTAAAAAGGACTGGATAGAAAAGCTGCTGTCTGCAATCCATAAAAAACCCTACCAAAAAATGTCCCAACCATCTGATAGGAAAAAAGGCCCTGAAGTCGCTAGGACTTCAAAATGACTATATCAGCACTCAGGTAAATTCTGAAGACAGAGCAAAGAGACAAACTGATCAGAGACAAAAATGGAACTCAGCACACCCCTGACCGGGGATGGCTGAACTCCAAAAAACAAGGTAAACAAAACAAAACTAATGAGTTCAATAGCAGAGCAAAAACTTATCTTTGGGAAGCAGGAATCAGACTGGTCTCCAAGAATCCAGCAGAGAAATCACCAGCGACTCAGAATGGCGTCGGCTGCCTTATATCCAGTCAGAAGTTCCTGTTACCCAGTCATCATCTACCAGATCAGGTGTTTGGTAATCAGCCTCACTACCTTCCTTCACCAGAAGAGGGAGTTCATCAGACATCGACGGTGAAGGGGAAAATGAACTCAAAACAGTACCTCCCCCTTGAGGAGGGGTCACCGAACCCTCATTCACGCCACCAGGGCGATTAGGATGGGCCCGATGAAAGGCACGAACCAATCTTTCGGCATGAATATCGGATGCAGAGACCTAAGAATTATCCTCCTGGCCATAACCCTTCCATTTAACCAAATACTGGAGTCTCCGTCTAGCCAGGCGATAATCCAGTATCTTCTCAACCTCATATTCCACATTACCTTCAACCAATACCAGGTCAGGAGGTGCCACCACAGGAACTACTGGCTCAACAAACCTCTTTAACAGAGACTTATGAAACACGTTATGGATCTTAAATGTAACAGGAAGAGCCAATCGAAAAGAGACTGGATTAAGAATCTCCAAATCTTGTAAGTTCCAATAAATCTAGGTTTAAACTTTGGAGAAGCCACCTTCATAGCGATATTCTTTGATGACAACCAAACCATATTACCCACCTTAAACTGGGGACCAATGGTCCTATGCCGGTTGGAAACCGCTGGGCCTTTTCCTGGGAGAGAGACAACTTATCCACCACTTGGTCCCAGATCTGGTGCATTCTTTCCACCACAGTGTCAACACCTGGGTAGGCAGAAGGCTCCACCTGCCCTGAAGAGAATCGAGGATGAAACCCAAAGTTACAAAAAAAAGGTGACATCAAAGTGACAGAACTAGCTCTATTATTTAAAGCAAATTCGGCCAAGGGCAAAAATGAAACCCAATCATCCTGATCAGCAGAAATAAAACATCTCAAATACGACTCCAAAGTCTGATTTGTTCTCTCCGTCTGCCCATTGGTCTGAGGGTGAAACGCAGAGGAGAAGGACAACTGAATTCCCAGCTTGGAACAGAAAGTCCTCCAAAATCTAGACACAAACTGAACTCCTCTGTCAGATACAATGTTCTCAGGAATCCCGTGCAAGCGAACAACCTGTTGCAAAAACAAGGGCACCAACTCTGAGGAAGATGGCAACTTAGGGAGTGGTACAAGATGGACCATCTTAGAGAATCTATCACAAATCACCCAAATAACAGTCATTCTCTGAGAGACAGGCATATCAGAGATAAAATCCATTGAAATATGGGTCCATGGCCTCCTGGGCACCGGCAAAGGCATAAACAACCCACTAGAGTGAGAACAAGGTTTAGACCGAGAGGAAGTCCCACAGGACTGCACAAAATTCCTGACATCACGAGACAAGGCGGGCCACCAAAAAGACCGACTCACCAAATCTCTAGTACCAAAAATACCTGGATGACCAGCCAATGCAGAGTAATGAACTTCAGACATCACTCTCTTCCTCCACTGGTCAGGAACATACAATTTTCCAATGGGACAACACTCAGGTTTGTCCTCCAGAAACTCTTCCAGAGCTCGTCTCAAATCGGGCGAGATGGCAGAAAGAACTACCCCCTCACCTAAGATGGTAGCAGGCTTGGTCACAACAGGAGAATCAGCAAAGAAACTCCTAGAGAGGGCATCTGCCTTGACATTCCTAGTGCCCGGAAGAAAAGAGACCACAAAATCAAAACGTGTGAAAAACAAGGCCCACCTAGCCTGTCTAGGATTCAAGCGTTTTGCCGACTCCAGGTAAATCAAATTCTTGTGGTCAGTAAGGACCACGACTTGATGTTTAGCTCCCTCCAACCAATGTCTCCACTCCTCAAATGCCCATTTCATGGCTAACAGTTCCCGATTCCCCACATCATAGTTACGTTCGGATGGGGATAACTTTCGGGAAAAGAAAGCACAGGGATTCATTTTAGATGTTACAGGATCTTTTTGGGACAAAACATCTCCTGCACCAATCTCAGAAGCGTCCACCTCTACCTGAAACGGGAGTGAGACATCAGGTTTCTGCAAAACCGGAGCAGAAGAGAACCTTCGCTTCAGCTCCTGAAAGGAAGAAACAGCCTCCGGAGACCAATTCAGCACATCAGCACCCTTCTTAGTCAAATCAGTCAATGGTTTGCCAATACCAGAAAAATTAGCTATAAATTTACGATAAAAATTAGAAAAACCCAAAAACTTCTGGAGGGCCTTCAAAGAAGTGGGCTGAACCCAATCATAAATGGCCTGTACCTTGGCCGGGTCCATTTCAATAGTTGACGGAGACAAAATAAATCCCAAAAATGAAATCCTCTGTACACCAAAAAGGCATTTCGATCCCTTGACATACAGGGAATTCTCCCTCAAAATCCGGAACACAGTCCGAACATGTTCCACATGAGAGTCCCAATCCTTGGAAAAGATCAAAATATCATCCAGATAGATGATCAAAAATTTATCCACCAAGTCTCGGAAAATATCATTCATGAAGCACTGGAAGACAGAAGGGGCATTAGTGAGCCCAAAAGGCATCACCAGGTACTCAAAATGTCCCTCCGGAGTATTAAACACCGTCTTCCATTCATCCCCATGCTTAATGCGAATAAGATTATACGCCCCCCTGAGGTCAAGCTTGGTAAACCAGCAAGCTCCTTTAACTCTGGAGAATAGATCCGAAATCAGGGGTAACGGATACTGATATTTAACAGTAATTTTGTTGAAGGAACGATAGTCAATACAAGGCCTTAATGACCCATCTTTCTTAGCCACGAAAAAAACCCCAGCACCTAAGGGTCAAGACGATGGTCTAATATGACCCTTCTCCAACGAATCCTTAATATAGGATCGCATTGCCTCGTGCTTGAGTACAGATAAATTGAAAAGTCGACCCTTGGGAAATTTACACCCAGGGCTCAGCTCAATTGCACAGTCATAACTCCTATGAGGAGTCAAAGACGCAGACTCATTCTCACAAAATACATCATAAAAATCAGCCAAATAGTCAGGAACATCATGCGACTGGGGAGAGGTGGAGAAAACAGGAGCATCACTAAGGGCACACCGACAACCCCAACTCACCATAGACACAGATTTCCAATCCAAAACTGGATTATGGATTTGCAACCAGGGAAACCCCAGAACAATGGTATCATGCAAATTATGCAACACCAAAAATCTGCAATTCTCTTGATGGTCTGGGGCGACCCGCATTACCACCTGGGTCCAAAACTGAGGTTAATTCTTCGCCAAAGGAGTAGCATCAATACCCCTCAAAGGGATAGGCGTCCGCAGAGGTGTCATAGGAAATCCACAACGTTTAGCAAAATCCAAGTCCATCAGGTTCAGAGCTGCTCCCGAATCATCAAAAGCCTTAGCGGAAAATGTGGACAGGGAGCAGATCAGAGTAATTGCCAGAAGAAACTTAGGTTGAACATCACCCACAGCAAATGTGTGTGCAAAACGTTTCTCTCATTTAGGGCAGACAGAAATAATATGCGAGGCATCACCACAGAAGAAACACAGCTTATTACGCCTTCTGAACTCCTGTTGTTGCGCCCTAGACAAAACTCTATCACATTGCATAGGTTCAGACATTTGTTCAACAGGTGGCAACACCTCTCGCGCGGTTTTGCGTTCACGCAAACACCGATCAACCTGAATGGCTAATGACATAGAATCGTCAAGACCAGAGGGAACAGGAAATCCCACCATAGTATCTTTTACGGTTTCTGACAAACCCTTCCGAAAGAGAGCTGCCAAGGCACCATCATTCCAGGTAGTAAGGACCGCCCACTTTCGGAATTTTTGACAGTACAACTCTGCAGAATCCCTACCCTGGCTCAATGCCAACAGGGCCTTTTCAGCCTGATCAATAGCATTAGGTTCATCATACAACAACCCCAAGGCTTGAAAAAATGCGTTCACATTAGTAAGAATAGGATCATCAGGTTTCAAAGAAAACGCCCAATCCTGGGGATCGCCGTGCAGCAAAGAGATGACAATTTTAACCTGCTGCACGGAGCTTCCTGATGAGTTAGGCTTCAAGGCAAAAAATAATTTACAATTATTCTTAAAATTCAAAAATTTAGACCGATCCCCAAAAAACACATCAGGAGTAGGGATCTTTGGTTCAGCAGCATGTGAATGAGCAAGATAGGCGGAAATTCCCCGCACTTCAGCAGTGAGCTGCTCCACACGATCAGACAATTGCTTCATCTCCATTGAGAAAGAAAAAAAAATTCCCCTACTGCCTCAGAGACATAGAGGAAAAAATATACACAAAAAAAAAATTCTGACAAACTCTTTTTTTTTTTTTTTTTTTTTACAATTCTTTCCTGCTATTGAGTACCCTAGGATTCTATTGAGTACCCTAGGATCTGCGGTATGGCTGGTGATTCTGTTATGAATAAGTCACCGAAGGAGGAAAAAACAAAAATACAAGCTAAGTCCAGAAACCCGGAGAGGTTGGCAGCTATCAGACTGCAGACCCCTGATCCTATCCACAACAACCAACAGCAGCCGTGGGGGGTTCCTACGATGCCCTAGACCCCTTGATCACAGCTGGAGAACTAAATAGGCCTAAAGAAAGAAAGGGGAAATCTAAACTGCCCCAGAGCAGACCCCAAAGCAATAGGCAGCCCCCAACATATAATGACAGTGAAGCAAGATGAAAACACTAACACAGATAGAAAGATAGGCTGAGCAAACGATGGGGCCCAAGCTAACTAAAAAGGGCAGGATAGAAAAGCTGCTGTCTGCAATCCGTAAAAAACCCTACCAAAAAATGTCCCAACCATCTGATAGGAAAAACAGGCCCTGAAGTCGCTAGGACTTCAAAATGACTATATCAGCACTCAGGTAAATTCTGAAGACAGAGCAAAGAGACAAACTGATCAGAGACAAAAATGGAACTCAGCACACCCCCGACCGGGGATGGCTGAACTCCAAAAAGCAAGGTAAACAAAACAAAACTAATAAGTTCAATAGCAGAGCAAAAACTTATCTTTGGGAAGCAGGACTGGTCTCCAAGAATCCAGCAGAGAAATCACCAGCGACTCAGAAGGGCGTCGGCTGCCTTAAATCCAGTCAGAAGTTCCTGTTACCCAGTCATCATCCACCAGATCAGGTGTTTGGTAATCAGCCTCACTACCTTCCTTCACCAGAAGAGGGAGTTCATCAGACATCAACGGTGAAGGGGAAAATGAACTCACAACAAACGCCTCTCTCACAGCTAAACCAGATCTCACACTTTGCACTGACGAGGGGCAGATCCCCGAAACACAGTGTCTGCAAATTGAGATTCTGGCTTGGCTTTTATCCTAAGTCATGTAACAAGGCTCGTTAAAGGGTCGACATTGACTTTTAGGATTGCTACTTCCAATAGGTGGCATTAGAGTTCTAGTCCTCTTCCTCTCTGAAGAGACAATATATTTTGTTAGTCACAGACGCTCTCCCAGTATGTATTTGACCATAATCCAACAAGCAGATATACTGTACTTTATCAGAAGGGTACAGCTGTAAACGTTTTTTGTGTAACGAACAATCTCCGTATATGTATTTATGGAGTGTCACACACACACGCTGACTCTGTATAGATGTGACTGTAATGCGAACAGCAGATATACAATACTGTTTGAGAATCGGACAGCTCAATACGGTGTATGGCGAAATGGAAATGTCTGTATATGTATTTGCGGAGTGTCACACACACACACACTGACTCTGTATAGATGTGACCGTAATGCGAACGGCAGATATACAATGCTGTTTGAAAATCGGACAGCTCTATATGGTGTCTGTATGGAAAATTGTAAATCTCCGTCTATTTTTATACGAAGTGACACACGCTGTCTCTGTTTAGTTTTGACCGTTATCAAACAGCAGATATACAAAACTGTTTGAAAAGCGGACAGCTCTATACAGTGTAGGTCTGGAAAAATGGAAAATCTCTTTTTGTTTTTCCAGAGTCACACACAGCTTGTATTTGTCCGTGATACCAGCCTGTACATGCTAGTGTGTGAGGAGCGTGCACCGCTATACGGTGTATATATGGAAAATTTTAAATCTCCGTCTATATTTATACGGAGTGACACACGCTGTCTCTGTATAGTTTTGACCGTTATCAAACAGCAGATATACAAAACTGTTTGAAAAGTGGACAGCTCTATAGGCTGTAGGTCTGGAAAAATGGAAAATCTCCTCTATTTTTCCAGAGTCACACACAGATAGCTTGTATTTGTCCATGATACCAGCCGTTACATGGTAGTGTGTGAGGAGCGTACACCGCTATACGGTGTGTGAAAAAATGAACGCTCAGTAACTGACCAGAACAAAAAATAAAAGTTGTAGTGCTTTGAAAAAAGCAGTTTGAACAGCAGTGTGCACACAGCAATGCAGTTATCAGGTAGCCTTAACAGGCAGCCTAATCACCACCAGCGCTGCTGCACACAACAAATATCCTCCCCTTTCACAGCACACTAACTGTACAGTGAAAAGCACTATCAGCAGAAGCTATTTTTTTTCTTCTTCCCTGCCTAATGCTCTCCCCATTCAGAATCAGCAGCAGCACCTCTCCCTATTCTAAGATCAGCAGATGTAAGATGGCAGTCAGCGGTTACGGCCTTTTATAGCCACTGTGACACCACGCAAAGCCAGCCAATCACTTCAATGCCATTCTCTAAGATGGTGGTGGCCGCTGCCCATGTCATCGAGTTGCCCACAGTGTGCGTCCTCCATCATTGGCTGAGAAAAGGTGCTGGAAGCATTATTTGAAACGCGACTTTGGCACTCGGGTCAGCGACCTCATGGTCGACCTCATGCTGTGGTCGGGTTTCGATCGGCTAAACCCGACTTTAGCTAAAGTCGGCGACTTTTGATTTTGACCGACCCGTTTCGCTCAACTTTAGTTTGGCCTGTAAATAAGACAAGACTTCTGCATTCTGTGATTTTTTTGACAGCACAATGGCTAGCATTTGATAGTACATGGGCTGAAAATAAGTTTGAACTCTATCATAGCTTAAGGCTGAATTAAGACACCTGTATAACCCTGTCCCACCGTGATTTTTCAGACAGGCTGCTGGACTCCTGTGACTCGAATTTAACAGGTTTCAGACTGTGATATATGGATATCCAAGACATTTTGCTGGATTCTGCTTTCTGTGTTTTACAGTCCGACCATGATGCACAGAAAAGCCGTGGATCTCCCAAATTCGACAGTCTCATAGGGATATACATACTTCTCAACTATGAACGATAAGAAAAAGAGACACATACTGCAGCATAACGATTTTTTTTTATACCAAGTCAGTAACTTAACCTCACACTCAACATCTCTTTTATGCACCCACACAGAAATATTGTCAAGTCTGTTAGTGTTCCCACACAGTGTAGTACCATTGTCATGGCCCCCACAGTGCCCACCATACAGTATGTTGTCCCCACAGTGTACACACAGCTCTGCTACATCAACACGTAAGCACACCTTGCACGAGTCCTGCTCCTCGCTTCCGCTGCCTAGATATTGGCTATCTCCACCACTGTGCAGTCTACAGTATAAGGAGACTGAAAAAAAATAAAACACCTACTGTATACACAGTATATCCTGTATCTATGAAGCATAAACTGATAAGGAAACACCTACAAAGAAAGCTCCATTGAAATGCAGGTAAAGTGGATAAAATCAAGTTTTATTGAATACAATGATAAAACCAGACTATAAAGGCAAATGAGAAAGTTAAAAAAAAAGTGAGACAACACACATGATGAGGTAAATAGGTGGCACAGCCCGGACAGATATAGTAAGAAAATAAATATGAAAGTATATTCAGGCAATGGGTAATGTTGAATAGGTATAATAAATTATGCAAGCTAAAAGTGTATCCCATGTTGGTTTAAAGAACTTTATAGTGTACACATTATTATTAGCAGGGCACAATTAACAGGGCAGGTTATGTATGGAAATGCTAGGTATTCATTTGTCTACAGTGCATGTAAATATTCACCAGGTAAAACTGCAGTTATTTCAGGCATCAGAGTGTGGCCAAAGTATTACAACCTACAAAATTTTACCATGTATTCACTGGGGAGAAAAAGAAATCTGTGCAAGCCAACAATGGACATCCCCATTACAGCTTAATAGTTGTAAACTTAATAATGCACATACTCATATTGAGACTGACCTAATAAGCAAGGCCTGCAAATTGAAGAGAAGTTATAGTAGTCATTACCAATGGAGTAAGCAGAGGTCCAGGTGTCCACCACACCCGATGGACGTTTCGGGGACGAATCATTTCATTGTTGATTTTTTTTTTCACTGCTCAAATTAAACAAACAAAAAAAACCCAAAAGTTTGGTATCGCTGTAATCATGGTGAACCGGAGAATCATTATTTCAGGTCACATTGAATGCTGTAAAACAAACCCAATGTGCAATAGAGGAATTATGTGTTTTATCTCCATTTTAAACATAGTAACATTTTTCAGATAACTACAGGTGCTTCTCACAAAATTAGAATGTCTTCAAAAAGTTAGTTTATTTCAGTTCTTCAATACAAAAGGTGAAATTCATATATTATATAGAGTCATTACACATGGAATGATCTATTTCGCGTGTTTATTTCTGTTAATGTTGATGATTATGGCTTACAGCCAATGAAAACCCAAAAGTCATTATCTCAGTAAATTAGAATACTTTAAAACACCAGCTTGAAAAATGATTTTAAAATCCGAAATGTTGGGCTGCTGAATTGTATGTTCAGTAAATGCACTCAATACTTGGCTGGGGCCCCTTTTCCATCAATTACTGCATCAATGTGGCGTGGCATTGAGGCGATCAGCCTGTGGCACTGCTAAGGCGTTATGGAAGCCCAGGTTACTATGATAGCAGCCTTCAGCTCATCTGCATTGTTGGGTCTGGTATCTCTCATCTTCGTCTTGACAATACCCCATAGAGTCCCTATGGGGTTAAGGTCAGGCATATTTGCTGGCCAATCAAGCACAGTGAAACTGTTGTTTTTAAACTAGGTATTGGTACTTTTGGCAGTGTGGATAGGTGCCAAGTCCTGCTGGAGAATGACATTTCCATCTCCAAAAAGCTTGTCGGCAGGGGGAAGCAATAAGTGCTCTAAAATTTCTTGGCAGACGGCTGCGCTGACTTTGGTCTTGATAAAACATGGTGGGCCTACACAAGCAGATGACACGGCTCGCCAAACCATCGCTGATTGTGGAAACTTCACACTAGACCTCAAGCATCTTGGATTGTGTGTCTCTCCACTCTTCCTCCAGACTCTGGGACCTTGATTTCCAAATTAAATGCAAAATTTACTTTCATCTGAAAACAACACCTTGGACCACCGAGCAACAGTCCAGTTCTTTTTCTCCTTGGCCCAGGTAAGAAGCTTCTGGTGTTGTCTATTGGTCATGAGTGGCTTGACATAAGGAATGCAACACTTGTAGCCCATGTCCTGGATACGTCTGTGAGTGGTTCCTCTTGAAGCAATGACTCCAGCAGCAGTTTACTAGAGTTCTAGTCCTCTTCCTCTCTGAAGAGACAATTTGCATAATTAGCATATTTCCCAGAGGAGCATTGCAGCTTTAAGTCTCCTCATCTTGATATGCTTAGCATGTCATTCTCCGCAAGAGGAAATGACACTTTTTGGATATCGGTCCGACGCCTCTCTAAGGCTGGTTTCACACTTGCTTTTTTTTTGCAGCGCGTTTTTCCCGCAAAAAAACGCATTGAAAAAACGCATACAAATGCATACAAACGCTGCGTTTTTTTCAAGCATTTTTATGCGCACGCAGGAAAAAAACGCAGCGTTTTTGTGCGTTTGTATGCGTTTTTTGTGCGTTTGCGTTTTTTTACAGATTTTTGAAAAACCCCCCAAAAAAGAAAAAAAAACCATTCAACAACACACAAGACCAATGGGACTTCATTGTGGGTGTGGTATGTTAATATATAGACCCTGTCTACAGTATTCTTCACATTTGCTTGATTCTTCTCGTGACCATGGATCTGCGCTGGAAGAGTTTTCACTTCAACTTGGATTTGGACATCGCGATGGCTCAGGCGTATGCAGTTGCTTGCCATGAACAAAGGAGGAGAGAGAGACAGCGAAGACGGCAGCGGCGGCGTATGTGGATACATCCGATTGTTGAACGCCGGGAGAGCCGTGGGGCATACCACACCCTCTACAGCGAGCTCCAGGCAAACCCGGAGAAATTTACAGATTATATCCAGATGTCCCAAGAAAGTTTCAGGGATTTGCTTGCTCGTGTCCAACAATCCATCCGGAGACAGGACACACAGCTCCGTCGTGCGATTCCTCCTGAGGAACGGCTACTGGTGACATTACGGTATGTAATATTTAAAAACCAAGGGGTGCGGTCTGATGTTTTTTTTTTAAATTTAGTATTCAAAACCTTGGGTAATTAGTTTTCGTGAATGTACTAATATTTTATTTTATAGTTTTTTAAAATAATATACATAAATATTAATTTTACTTCTTTGTCTGTTCACAGATTCCTGGCGACTGGAGAAACCCTATCTTCACTACACTTCCAGTACCGTATTGGAATCTCTACCTTGTCTGGAATTGTTGCTGACACCTGCCGGGCTCTCTGGAATGTTCTTTGTCCAGAATTTATGCCCCTGTCCACCGCTGAAAAGTGGATGGAAATTGCTGACAAATTCTGGACAGTATGCAATTTTCCCAACTGTTTGGGAGCTGTTGATGGTAAACACATACGGATCATCAAACCCAAAAGAACGGGATCTGAGTACTATAATTACAAAAAGTACTTTTCAATAGTACTCATGGCCATTGCGGATGCCGGATGTATGTTTGTAGCAGTGGACATTGGAGCATTTGGCCGTGGTAATGACTCACAGGCTTTTAAAAACTCAGACATTGGCCGGAGGTTGTATGGCAACTAGAGTTGAGCGACTTTTGTTTTTTTAGGGTCGCGTTTCGTTTCGTGAAACCCGACTTTTCCAAAAGTCGGGTCGAGCAAGATCGTCCGATTATAGGGAAAAGTCGGGGTCGTCCCGAAACACGAAACCCAATGTAAGTCAATGGGGAATAAAAGTCGGCAGTGAGAGGAGGACAGGAAACACACCTACAGTGCCCATTTGAATGCCAAAAGCATCAATTCTTCTTTCTTAAGCTTGTCAACCTTAATTAACTTCATAATACAAGTTACGCACTGAAAAATGGGGGTTATTTGGCTACAAACTGTGGGGGGGAGGGCTGGCTCCAGGTTTTCATGTGCCCTGGGCGAAAGAGCGCCCCTTTAACACATACCACAACTCATCATGCTCCGATACGGCAGAGAAATAGCGGTATAGTACAATGAAAAATACCTGACTTTTTACATCTCATGACGAGGCCCATCTATTTCTCCATACAGAATCATTGGTCCCATATAATGTTTGAAACAGTATATGATGAGCTCCACATAATGCTACAGTATATGTTGGTCCCCATGGATGAAGCTCCACTGTCTTATGGGCCCAAATAATGCTCCAAACATAATGGGCCCCATTTCTAATGCTCTAGTGTATAATGGGCCCTGTAAATGCTGCTCCATTGTCTGATGTCCACCTTTGGAATGTTCCAGTGTATGGTGGGCCCCATCTATCATTCTCCAGAGTATAGTGCTCCCCAAAAATTGTTGTCCCAACATTGAAAACAATCAAATAAGTCTCCTCGCTAGGGAATCCCTGTACTTGTCTGGACAGGTGCTGTAGCTTGCTTAACAGCTCGCCAGCCGTTCTCACGCCCAGTATGGATTACACGTGATTGCACAAAGGTGAGAAAGGGTACCGTATCCCCAGATAACATGTATGGATAGCGTACACATTCAAAATATATGTCTAAGGAGGCAGGCTCAGATGGTGTTAGGCCCAGTATGGATTGCACGTGATTGCACAAAGGTTAGAAAGTGTACCGTATCCCCGGATAACATGTATGGATAGCATACACATTCAAAATATATGTCTATACAGCATGAGGCAGGCTCAGACGGTGTTAGGCCCAGTATGGATTGCACGTGATTGCACAAAGGTTAGAAAGGGTACCGTATCCCTGGATAACATGTATGGATAGCGTACACATTCAAAATATATGTCTCAGGAGGCAGGCTCAGACGGTGTTAGGCCCAGTATGGATTGCACGTGATTGCACAAAGGTTAGAAAGGGTACCGTATCCCCAGATAACATGTATGGATAGCGTACACATTCAAAATATATGTCTCAGGAGGCAGGCTCAGACGGTGTTAGGCCCAGTATGGATTGCACGTGATTGCACAAAGGTTAGAAAGGGTACCGTATCCCCGGATAACATGTATGGATAGCGTACACATTCAAAATATATGTCTATACAGCATGAGGCAGGCTCAGACGGTGTTAGGCCCAGTATGGAATGCACGTGATTGCACAAAGGTTAGAAAGGGTACCGTATCCCTGGATAACATGTATGGATAGCGTACACATTCAAAATATATGTCTATACAGCATGAGGCAGGCTCAGACGGTGTTAGGCCCAGTATGGATTGCACGTGATTGCACAAAGGTTAGAAAGGGTACCGTATCCCTGGATAACATGTATGGATAGCGTACACATTCAAAATATATGTCTCAGGAGGCAGGCTCAGACGGTGTTAGGCCCAGTATGGATTGCACGTGATTGCACAAAGGTTAGAAAGGGTACCGTATCCCCGGATAACATGTATGGATAGCGTACACATTCAAAATATATGTCTATACAGCATGAGGCAGGCTCAGACGGTATTAGGCCCAGTATGGATTGCACGTGATTGCACAAAGGTTAGAAATGGTACCGTATCCCTGGATAACATGTATGGATAGCGTACACATTCAAAATATATCTCTATACAGCATGAGGCAGGCTTAGACGGTGTTAGGCCCAGTATGGATTGCACGTGATTGCACAAAGGTTAGAAAGGGTACCGTATCCCTGGATAACATGTATGGATAGCGTACACATTCAAAATATATGTCTATACAGCATGAGGCAGGCTCAGACGGTGTTAGGCCCAGTATGGATTGCACGTGATTGCACAAAGGTTAGAAAGGGTACCGTATCCCTGGATAACATGTATGGATAGCGTACACATTCAAAATATATGTCTCAGGAGGCAGGCTCAGACGGTGTTAGGCCCAGTATGGATTGCACGTGATTGCACAAAGGTTAGAAAGGGTACCGTATCCCTGGATAACATGTATGGATAGCGTACACATTCAAAATATATGTCTCAGGAGGCAGGCTCAGACGGTGTCAGGCACAGTATGGATTTGACGGCCCAGATTACACAGCGGAGGAGCAGGGAGAGGTAAATATTGCAAATGCTGGGGCCCTGCCCAAGCAAGGGGGGCCCACTCGTGGGCGTTGGTACTGGCACTGGGCCCCTCATAGTACAGCGGTGTGTCTGACGGCGGGTGTGCACCACCACCGTCAGAGACACTTGATTGCACTATGAGGGACCCTGTGCCAGTGCCCGCGCCCAAGAGTCGGCCTACCCACCTGTCCAGGGCAACGGCACTCGCACGGTGTCGTGCGGTAGGTGGTGACCCCGGCCATGGGGGGGAGGCAGCACAGTTAGGGAGTTTTAGAAAGTGGCATATGTTGATGTTGGACATTCAGCTGATGCAAAAGGCGAAATAGGTGAAGTACCAGGAAGAGGTGGACCAAAGCAAGCCATTTTTCTGTCACCCTATGTGTCATCAGGGGAAGGTGGGACAAAATCCTTGGAAACCCATGCGTGGTTCATTTTAATGAAGGTTAGATCATCCACATTTTGGGTTGACAGACGGGTCCTTTTTTCTGTCAGGATTGATCCAGCTGCACTGAAGACTCTTTCCGATAGCACACTTGCAGCTGGGCAAGCGAGCTCCTGTAAGGCATATTGGGCCAATTCAGGCCAGGTGTCCAGTTTAGCGGCCCAATAGTCAAAGGGGAATGACCTGTGTGGGAGAACATCGATATGGGAGGAAAAGTAGTTTGTTACCATAGTTGACAACTGCTGTCTCCTGTCACTTTCCATCGATGCAGTATTACCAGTTGTGTGAGCGGTATTTGAAAAATCAGTCCACAACATTGTCATGAAACCCCTGTCTCCAACGCCACTTCTGCTGTGTGCACCACGAACACCTCTGCCAAGCTGCCCCCGGCCCGTACGGCTCGTGTGAGAACCATCACCACTGCTGTGTGCTGGGAATGCCTCAAGCAACCGATTTACCAGAGTTGCTTGTTTATTAGCCAATATTAGGTCAAGGTTCTCCTGTGGCATGATGTTTTGTAATTTGCCTTTATAGCGTGGATCCAGGATGCTGGCCAACCAGTAGTCGTCATCGTTCATCATTTTGGCAATGCAGGGGTCCCTTTTTAGGATCCGCAAGGCATAATCTGACATGTGGGCCAATGTTCCCGGTGTCAATGATGCACTGCGAGTGCTGGGTGGAGGAGCACTTTCTGGCAAATCCACATCCCTCCAGTCACGCACAAACCCTGTACCAGACCTTGCCACGCCAACATTTTCACTTGCCCCACGAGATGCATCCTCCTTCCCTAAGTAATCATCCCCATCATCCTCCTCCTCCTCCTCTTCTTCCTCCACCTCGTCCAGGAGAGGTCCCTGAGCAGACAATGGCTGAATGTCATCAAGGATTCCCTCCTCCTCTTCCTCCTCATCAACATTGGCTGCAGACGCCTGCTCCTTAAGGTGCGTCAAAGTTTGCATGAGCAGACGCATAAGTGGGATGCTCATGCTTAGGATGGCGTCGTCTGCGCTTACCAGCCGTGTGCATTCCTCAAAACACTGAAGGACTTTACAAAGGTCTTTCAGCTTCGACCACTGCACACCTGTCAACTCCATGTCTGCTCTCAAAGTGCCTGGCCGTGTATCCTCCCACAAATGCATTATGGCCTGCCTCTGATCGCACAGCCGCTCCACCATGTGCAGGGTGGAGTTCCACCTTGTTGCAATGTCGATAATGAGGCGGTGGTTGGGAAGGTGGAGCAATCGCTGCAGCTTCTGCATACGAACGGAGTGTACAGGCGACCGGCGGATGTGCGCGCACAGTCTTCGCACCTTCTGGAGCAGGGCTGTTAACTCCGGATAATTTTTGAGGAAGCACTGCACCACCAGGTTCAAGGTGTGAGCCAAGCAAGGTATGTGGCTGAGTTTTGAAAGGGCTATGGCTGCCACAAAATTACGGCCGTTATCACTAACTACCTTGCCTGCCTCAAGATGTACACTGCCCAGCCATGACTCAGTTTGTCGCTTCAAGTACTCGGCCAGCACCTCGGCGGTGTGTCTGTCGCCCAAACACATCATCTGCAACACAGCCTGCTGACGCTTTCCACTAGCTGCTCGATAGGGGGACACATCGTGTGCAACAGTGGCAGCTGCAGATGGAGTGCTCGTACGACTGCTCTCTGTGGATGAGCTTTCGCTTCTGGAGGAGGTGGAGGAGGAGGAGGGTCGAACGCCTACAGCCAACTGTTTCCTATACCGTGGGCTAGGCAGCACTGTCCCACCACCGCTGTCCCCTGTGGACCCTGCATCCACCACATTAACCCAGTGCGCAGTGATGGACACATAACGGCCCTGGCCATGCCGACTGGACCATGCATCAGTTGTGAGGTGCACCTTTCCGCTCACTGACTGCTTGAGTGCATGGACAATGCGGTCTTTCACATGATGGTGGAGGGCTGGGATGGCTTTGCGAGAGAAGAAGTGGCGACTGGGTAGGTCATAGCGTGGTACTGCATAGGCCATGAGTTCGCGGAAAGCTGTGCTTTCCACCAACCGAAAGGGCATCATCTCAAACGAGATTAGTTTGGCAATGTGGGCGTTCAAACCCAGTGTACGCGGATGAGAGACTGAGTACTTTCTTGACCTACTCATAGTGTCTGGGAGGGTGAGCTGGACTTGAGAGCTGCATATGGTGGAAGTAGCGGTGGACAGGGCGGACTGAGAGAGGGTTGATGATGGTGATGGAGTTGGTGTTCTTTCTGATGGCCTAGAATCAGTATTTCGTTGATATAACAGTGGGATTCCCTGACTGCTGTGGTCTTGCAACGACACCTCAACATTTGCTGCTGTGCTAACCGGTGGGCTTACAGTGGGGGAAACAATGTATCGTTGCTGACTACCTTCGTTGTGATCAGTTGCACATGTGGCACTTGAGGTTTGGTGTTGTGTCCACGCTTGCAAGTGCATGCTGGTTAAATGTCTAAGCATGCAACTGGTATTCAAATTTTTCAGATTTTTCCCTCAGCTAAAGGTCTTTGCGCACTTCTTACAGATAACCTTGGCCTGATCATGAGGATTTTGGTCAAAAAAGTGCCACACTGCACTCTTCCTACTTTGGCAGACATTTTGCGGCCTAGCACGCTGTGATCTTTTGACCTTCTGGACAAGCTGTCCAGCAACTCTTTTGATGTTTGGAACCTGTCTTTGGAGTGCTCCGGGCCTGCCAGATAACAGCTGTTGCGATGTCGATGTCTGCTGTGGATGCTCCTCATCTGAGCTATTGGAAGCAGCACCCTCTTCCCCCAATGGATGCCAATCTGGGTCAACAACTGGGTCATCCATCACCTCCTCTTCTATGTCATGTGCACCTTCCTCTGTGTCACCGTGTATGGTGGTATAGTGTGCGGGAAGGGGCACCTGAGTCTCATCAGGGTCAGAATCTGGCTCTGAACACTGCGAGGACAATGTAGTGCTCTGAGTGAATGTACCAGCAGAATCATCCATCAGCGGCTGTGCATCAGTGCACTCCATGTCAGATTCATCTTGGCCTGGGTAATTCACCATTTGACTTGATAATCCAGGCATGGTATGTGAAAACAGCTCCATGGAGTAATCAGTAGTATGGCCTGCGTCATCCTTCAATCTTGGTTGGGGTGAAGGACACAAGGATAGGTGTGGTTCATGAACATGAGCCTCCAATGACGACTCAGTGCTTTTACTTTTTACAACTGAAGAAGAGGAGGCGATAGAGCTGGAGGCTGAGTCAGCAATGTAAGACAAAACTTTTTCCTGATGCTCTGGCTTTAAAAGCGGTTTGCCAACTCCTAGAAAACTAAGCGTTCGAGGCCTTATGTAGCCAGACGATGACGCAGGGTCAGCACCTCCTGCATTTGGTCCTATTTTGCTCTTGCCACTACCATCAGATCCACCACCAACACCATCATTACCAGCTGCCAACCCCCGCCCAATTCCACGGCCTCTTCCACCAGCCTTCCTCATTTTTTGTAGAAATGTAGACAAAATCCAACAAACTATATAGTAATGTAAAACAAGGTACAAGGTGTCTATAGGGCAGGGGAGATTTTGAATTTCTGCACACACTTGTGGACAGTGGACACTTTTGGATTGTGTGAGGCCCACTGATATCTGAGCGCTATGTGACAGGCTCGATGGCACTGCTGTGACAAAAGTGACTAGAGGATAAGGGAGATTTTGAAAATCTGCACACACTTTTAGACACTGGACACTTTTGGATTGTGTGAGGCCCACTGATATCTGAGCGCTATGTGACAGGCTCGATGGCACAGCTGTGACAAAAGTGACTAGAGGATAAGGGAGATTTTGAATTTCTGCACACACTTGTGGACAGTGGACACTTTTGGATTGTGTGAGGCCCACTGATATCTCAGCGCTATGTGACAGGCTCGATGGCACTGCTGTGACAAAAGTGACTAGAGGATAAGGGAGATTTTGAATATCTGCACACACTTTTGGACACTGGACACTTTTGGATTGTGTGAGGCCCACTGATATCTGAGCGCTATGTGACAGGCTCGATGGCACTGCTGTGACAAAAGTGACTAGAGGATAAGGGAGATTTTGAATATCTGCACACACTTTTGGACACTGGACACTTTTGGATTGTGTGAGGCCCACTGATATCTGAGCGCTATGTGACAGGCTCGATGGCACTGCTGTGACAAAAGTGACTAGAGGATAAGGGAGATTTTGAATATCTGCACACACTTTTGGACACTGGACACTTTTGGATTGTGTGAGGCCCACTGATATCTGAGCGCTATGTGACAGGCTCGATGGCACTGCTGTGACAAAAGTGACTAGAGGATAAGGGAGATTTTGAATATCTGCACACACTTTTGGACACTGGACACTTTTGGATTGTGTGAGGCCCACTGATATCTGAGCGCTATGTGACAGGCTCGATGGCACTGCTGTGACAAAAGTGACTAGAGGATAAGGGAGATTTTGAATATCTGCACACACTTTTGGACACTGGACACTTTTGGATTGTGTGAGGCCCACTGATATTTGAGCACTATGTGACAGGCTCGATGGCACTGCTGTGACAAAAGTGACTAGAGGATAAGGGAGATTTTGAATATCTGCACACACTTTTGGACACTGGACACTTTTGGATTGTGTGAGGCCCACTGATATCTGAGCGCTATGTGACAGGCTCGATGGCACTGCTGTGACAAAAGTGACTAGAGGATAAGGGAGATTTTGAATATCTGCACACACTTTTGGACACTGGACACTTTTGGATTGTGTGAGGCCCACTGATATCTGAGCGCTACGTGACAGGCTCGATGGCACTGCTGTGACAAAAGTGACTAGAGGATAAGGGAGATTTTGAATATCTGCACACACTTTTGGACACTGGACACTTTTGGATTGTGTGAGGCCCACTGATATCTGAGCGCTATGTGACAGGCTCGATGGCACAGCTGTGACAAAAGTGACTAGAGGATAAGGGAGATTTTGAATTTCTGCACACACTTGTGGACAGTGGACACTTTTGGATTGTGTGAGGCCCACTGATATCTGAGCGCTATGTGACAGGCTCGATGGCACTGCTGTGACAAAAGTGACTAGAGGATAAGGGAGATTTTGAATATCTGCACACACTTTTGGACACTGGACACTTTTGGATTGTGTGAGGCCCACTGATATCTGAGCGCTATGTGACACGCTCGATGGCACTGCTGTGACAAAAGTGACTAGAGGATAAGGGAGATTTTGAATTTCTGCACACACTTGTGGACACTGGACACTTTTGGATTGTGTGAGGCCCACTGATATCTGAGCGCTATGTGACAGGCTCGATGGCACTGCTGTGACAAAAGTGACTAGAGGATAAGGGAGATTTTGAATATCTGCACACACTTTTGGACACTGGACACTTTTGGATTGTGTGAGGCCCACTGATATCTGAGCGCTATGTGACAGGCTCGATGGCACTGCTGTGACAAAAGTGACTAGAGGATAAGGGAGATTTTGAATATCTGCACACACTTTTGGACACTGGACACTTTTGGATTGTGTGAGGCCCACTGATATCTGAGCGCTATGTGACAGGCTCGATGGCACTGCTGTGACAAAAGTGACTAGAGGATAAGGGAGATTTTGAATATCTGCACACACTTTTGGACACTGGACACTTTTGGATTGTGTGAGGCCCACTGATATCTGAGCGCTATGTGACAGGCTCGATGGCACTGCTGTGACAAAAGTGACTAGAGGATAAGGGAGATTTTGAATATCTGCACACACTTTTGGACACTGGACACTTTTGGATTGTGTGAGGCCCACTGATATCTGAGCGCTATGTGACAGGCTCGATAGCACTGCTGTGACAAAAGTGACTAGAGGATAAGGGAGTTTTTGAATATCTGCACACACTTTTGGACACTGGACACTTTTGGATTGTGTGATTCCCACTGATATCTGAGCGCTATGTGACAGGCTCGATGGCACTGCTGTGACAAAAGTAACTAGAGGATAAGGGAGATTTTGAATATCTGCACACACTTTTGGACACTGGACACTTTTGGATTGTGTGAGGCCCACTGATATCTGAGCGCTATGTGACAGGCTCGATGGCACAGCTGTGACAAAAGTGACTAGAGGATAAGGGAGATTTTGAATTTCTGCACACACTTGTGGACAGTGGACACTTTTGGATTGTGTGAGGCCCACTGATATCTGAGCGCTATGTGACAGGCTCGATGGCACTGCTGTGACAAAAGTGACTAGAGGATAAGGGAGATTTTGAATATCTGCACACACTTTTGGATACTGGACACTTTTGGATTGTGTGAGGCCCACTGATATCTGAGCGCTATGTGACAGGCTCGATGGCACTGCTGTGACAAAAGTGACTAGAGGATAAGGGAGATTTTGAATATCTGCACACACTTTTGGACACTGGACACTTTTGGATTGTGTGAGGCCCACTGATATCTGAGCTCTATGTGACAGGCTCGATGGCACTGCTGTGACAAAAGTGACTAGAGGATAAGGGAGATTTTGAATATTTGCACACACTTGTGGACAGTGGACACTTTTGGATTGTGTGAGGCCCACTGATATCTGAGCGCTATGTGACAGGCTCGATGGCACTGCTGTGACAAAAGTGACTAGAGGATAAGGGAGATTTTGAATATCTGCACACACTTTTGGACACTGGACACTTTTGGATTGTGTGAGGCCCACTGATATCTGAGCGCTATGTGACAGGCTCGATGGCACTGCTGTGACAAAAGTGACTAGAGGATAAGGGAGATTTTGAATATCTGCACACACTTTTGGACACTGGACACTTTTGGATTGTGTGAGGCCCACTGATATCTGAGCGCTATGTGACAGGCTCGATGGCACTGCTGTGACAAAAGTGACTAGAGGATAAGGGAGATTTTGAATATCTGCACACACTTTTGGACACTGGACACTTTTGGATTGTGTGAGGCCCACTGATATCTGAGCGCTATGTGACAGGCTCGATGGCACTGCTGTGACAAAAGTGACTAGAGGATAAGGGAGATTTTGAATATCTGCACACACTTTTGGACACTGGACACTTTTGGATTGTGTGAGGCCCACTGATATCTGAGCGCTATGTGACAGGCTCGATGGCACTGCTGTGACAAAAGTGACTAGAGGATAAGGGAGATTTTGAATATCTGCACACACTTTTGGACACTGGACACTTTTGGATTGTGTGAGGCCCACTGATATCTGAGCGCTATGTGACAGGCTAGATGGCACTGCTGTGACAAAAGTGACTAGAGGATAAGGGAGATTTTGAATATCTGCACACACTTTTGGACACTGGACACTTTTGGATTGTGTGAGGCCCACTGATATCTGAGCGCTATGTGACAGGCTCGATGGCACTGCTGTGATAAAAGTGACTAGAGGATAAGGGAGATTTTGAATATCTGCACACACTTTTGGACACTGGACACTTTTGGATTGTGTGAGGCCCACTGATATCTGAGCGCTACGTGACAAGCTCGATGGCACTGCTGTGACAAAAGTGACTAGAGGATAAGGGAGATTTTGAATATCTGCACACACTTTTGGACACTGGACACTTTTGGATTGTGTGAGGCCAACTGATATCTGAGCGCTATGTGACAGGCTCGATGGCACAGCTGTGACAAAAGTGACTAGAGGATAAGGGAGATTTTGAATTTCTGCACACACTTGTGGACAGTGGACACTTTTGGATTGTGTGAGGCCCACTGATATCTGAACGCTATGTGACAGGCTCGATGGCACTGCTGTGACAATAGTGACTAGAGGATAAGGGAGATTTTGAATATCTGCACACACTTTTGGACACTGGACACTTTTGGATTGTGTGAGGCCCACTGATATCTGAGCGCTATGTGACAGGCTCGATGGCACTGCTGTGACAAAAGTGACTAGAGGATAAGGGAGATTTTGAATATTTGCACACACTTTTGGACACTGGACACTTTTGGATTGTGTGAGGCCCACTGATATCTGAGCGCTATGTGACAGGCTCGATGGCACTGCTGTGACAAAAGTGACTAGAGGATAAGGGAGATTTTGAATATCTGCACACACTTTTGGACACTGGACACTTTTGGATTGTGTGAGGCCCACTGATATCTGAGCGCTATGTGACACGCTCGATGGCACTGCTGTGACAAAAGTGACTAGAGGATAAGGGAGATTTTGAATTTCTGCACACACTTGTGGACAGTGGACACTTTTGGATTGTGTGAGGCCCACTGATATCTGAGCGCTATGTGACAGGCTCGATGGCACTGCTGTGACAAAAGTGACTAGAGGATAAGGGAGATTTTGAATATCTGCACACACTTTTGGACACTGGACACTTTTGGATTGTGTGAGGCCCACTGATATCTGAGCGCTATGTGACAGGCTCGATGGCACTGCTGTGACAAAAGTGACTAGAGGATAAGGGAGATTTTGAATATCTGCACACACTTTTGGACACTGGACACTTTTGGATTGTGTGAGGCCCACTGATATCTGAGCGCTATGTGACAGGCTCGATGGCACTGCTGTGACAAAAGTGACTAGAGGATAAGGGAGATTTTGAATCTCTGCACACACTTTTGGACACTGGACACTTTTGGATTGTGTGAGGCCCAATGAATATCTGAGCGCTATGTGACAGGCTCGATGGCACAGCTGTGACAAAAGTGACTAGAGGATAAGGGAGATTGGATTGCTTTTAAAAAAGCAGTTTGCGGAGCAGTGGGTAAACATCAATGCCAGCCTGTCAGGAAGCCTTAGAAGGCAGCCCAACAACCAACACCACTGATACACCACTATATAGCCTCCCCTTGCACTGCACACACAGTGACTGGTGTGTTGTGCAGGCCAAATTGCTAGCAGCAGAATCAGTTTTTTTTTCTTCTCAGCAGGACAAAAAAAAAAAATTGGGATTTCTTTTAAAAAAGCAGTTTGCGGAGCAGTGGGTAAACAGCAATGCCAGCCTGTCAGGAAGCCTTAAAAGGCAGCCCAACAACCAACACCACTGATACACCACTATATAGCCTCCCCTTGCACTGCACACACAGTGACTGGTGTGTTGTGCAGGCCAAGTCGCTAGCAGCAGAAGCAGTTTTTTTTGTCTTCTTCCCTGCCTAACGCTCTCCCTACAGAATCAGCAGCAACCTCTCCCTATGCTAAGATCGGCAGAAGTAAGATGGCGGTCGGCGTGCACGCCCTTTTATACCCCCTGTATACTCGATTTTTACCAACTAGGAGCTTGTTTCACGAAAAACAAACTGGTGAAACTTGACAAGTTTCAACAGTTTGTTTTTCATGAAACCAGATTCTAGTTGGTAAAACTAGAGTTATTACACTAGGCCTTGGAATGACTATACTAGGCCGTGGTATTTCAAATATGAGTATAGTAGGCCTTGGGCCTACTAGTATAGTCATATTTGAAATACCACGGCCTAGTATAGTCATACCAAGGCCTACTGTTACTGTTACCACCCACCTTTCGTGTCTACCTCTTTCCTCATAGACTGTAAGCTTGCGAGCAGGGCCCTCACTCCTCTTGGTATTTGTTATAATCTACTGTATGTGATTATTGTTATGCTGTAATGTCTATTGTCTGTACAAATCCCCTCTGAAATGTAAAGTGCTGCGGAATATGTCGGCGCTATAAAAATAAAATTTATTATTATTATATTATTACTGTAATAACTCTATTTTTACCAACTAGCATCTTGTTTCACAAAAAACAAACTGGTGAAACTTTTTAAGAAAGAAACTTATTTTTTAGACAAGTTTCAACAGTTTGTTTTTCATGAAACCAGATCCAAGTTGGTAAAACGCGAGTTATTACACTAGGCCTTGGTATGACTATACTAGTCCGTGTTATTTCACATATGACTATACTAGGCCTTGGGTTGGTTTTTAACATGTATTTACCCATCAGTGTGTGTGAGCGGCGCAAACAACATTAATGAAACTTTGTAATGGTGAACCACAAATGTAAATTTATTTTTAATCACAAAAATAAACCAAAAAATTATTTTTTCCGGCGTTTGGGGGCAGATGGTTTCAATTTGGGGGTGTGCAGGGAATATGCAACACTTGCAGTTGAAGACGGTGTTTGAGGGGAAGGGGCAACAAAACTTGTGGGGGAAGGTAGTCCAGTTAAGGGAATTAAACTAGGAACACTTGGAGGAGAGGAAATCTGTTCAGGTACATTTGTTGTAATGGCATGTCGCCGTAGGCTTGTGTGCCTGGACCGACTTTGGCCCAATGCCTGCCTTGATTGATATCCCCTTGAACTTGGGGCAAATATTGAGTGTAGGTCCCCCGTCTGCTGGGGTGGCTGCTGCTGAGGTGGCTGCTGCTGCTGAGGTGGCTGCTGCTGCTGCTGAGGTGGCTGCTGCTGCTGCTGAGGTGGCTGCTGCTGAGGTGGCTGCTGCTGCTGCTCTTGGTTGGCAGTGCTCGTCCTTGCAGGAGGACTGGTGGCGGCAGTGATGGTCCAGGTTTGCGGAGTGGTGGTGGCAGGGCTACTACATGTTGTTGTAGCGGCAGGGCTGTTCCATGTTTGCCTAGTGGTGGCTGAGCTCCACGCATGCATGGGAGTGGCGGTGGTGCTCCAGACAAGAGCAGCGCTTGCCATGGTGGTGTCGGTGAAGTGACCAGCTGCACTCAGACTTGTGGTGGTGTAACGGTGGGTGTCCTGGCTTTGAATAGAGGTGTCCGTGCAGTGGTATGCAGCACAAGTCTGTAGTGAGGTGAAGCGAGTCAATGGTGGCACAGGTGGAAATGACACCACTGACTGCTGACCGTACCGATTATGCTGCATAGCCTGCAAGAAAGCATTGTTGCAGGCCTGCATCACATTCAGCTGTTGCTCAGGACTAAGGTGTTCCGCCATGCCCTTTTAAATCTTACTAAAAAAATGGTGTGCTGGTCTGTTGAGGTCAGCCTCCAGACGGTCAAGGCGCTGTTCTACAGAATTGAAGCGGTGTTCAAAGTGGTTAAAACCACGTTCCATGAGTGCAAAACCGCTTTCAACTCTGTCGGACAGCGACTTGAGCCTGGAATTAAAGGCCTCGCTCAAATGCATAAACTCAGGCAAGACATTCCTGTCCAAGGCCCTCTGCCGCTGGTGGGTAGTGCCCGCATAACTAGTGGCAGAGACCTGGGACAGGGGAACACCTGATGGCCCAGCTTCCTGGTCACCAGCTGTGTGTGTTGCCGACCTGCAAGGTGCTTCCTTGCTGTCGGATGGCTGGGACGGGTCAGAGGACGTCCGAGGAAGGACCGCTCCAGGGCCAGGTTGCAGGGTGCTGCTCAAGGTGCTGTGGAAGAAAGGAAAATCATTACTACCATGTAGAGTTGAGCGACTTTTGGTTTTTTAGGGTCGCGTTTCGTTTCGTGAAACCCGACTTTTCCAAAAGTCAGGTCGAGCAAGATCGTCCGATTATAGGGAAAAGTCGGGGTCGTCCCGAAACACGAAACCCAATGTAAGTCAATGGGGAATAAAAGTCGGCAGTGAGAGGAGGACAGGAAACACACCTACAGTGCCCATTTGAATGCCAAAAGCATCAATTCTTCTTTCTTAAGCTTGTCAACCTTAATTAACTTCATAATACAAGTTACGCACTGAAAAATGGGGGTTATTTGGCTACAAACTGTGGGGGGGAGGGCTGGCTCCAGGTTTTCATGTGCCCTGGGCGAAAGAGCGCCCCTTTAACACATACCACAACTCATCATGCTCCGATACGGCAGAGAAATAGCGGTATAGTACAATGAAAAATACCTCACTTTTTACATCTCATGACGAGGCCCATCTATTTCTCCATACAGAATCATTGGTCCCATATAATGTTTGAAACAGTATATGATGAGCTCCACATAATGCTACAGTATATGTTGGTCCCCATGGATGAAGCTCCACTGTCTTATGGGCCCAAATAATGCTCCAAATATAATGGGCCCCATTTCTAATGCTCTAGTGTATAATGGGCCCTGTAAATGCTGCTCCAGTGTCTGATGTCCACCTTTGGAATGTTCCAGTGTATGGTGGGCCCCATCTATCATTCTCCAGAGTATAGTGCTCCCCAAAAATTGCTGTCCCAACATTGAAAACAATCAAAAAAGTCTCCTCGCTAGGGAATCCCTGTACTTGTCTGGACAGGTGCTGTAGCTTGCTTAACAGCTCGCCAGCCGTTCTCACGCCCAGTATGGATTACACGTGATTGCACAAAGGTGAGAAAGGGTACTGTATCCCCAGATAACATGTATGGATAGCGTACACATTCAAAATATATGTCTCAGGAGGCAGGCTCAGATGGTGTTAGGCCCAGTATGGATTGCACGTGATTGCACAAAGGTTAGAAAGGGTACCGTATCACCGGATAACATGTATGGATAGCGTACACATTCAAAATATATGTCTATACAGCATGAGGCAGGCTCAGACGGTGTTAGGCCCAGTATGGATTGCACGTGATTGCACAAAGGTTAGAAAGGGTACCGTATCCCTGGATAACATGTATGGATAGCGTACACATTCAAAATATATGTCTCAGGAGGCAGGCTCAGACGGTGTTAGGCCCAGTATGGATTGCACGTGATTGCACAAAGGTTAGAAAGGGTACCGTATCACCGGATAACATGTATGGATAGCGTACACATTCAAAATATATGTCTATACAGCATGAGGCAGGCTCAGACGGTGTTAGGCCCAGTATGGATTGCACGTGATTGCACAAAGGTTAGAAAGGGTACCTTATCCCCAGATAACATGTATGGATAGCGTACACATTCAAAATATATGTCTCAGGAGGCAGGCTCAGACGGTGTTAGGCCCAGTATGGATTGCACGTGATTGCACAAAGGTTAGAAAGGGTACCGTATCCCCGGATAACATGTATGGATAGCGTACACATTCAAAATATATGTTTTATACAGCATGAGGCAGGCTCAGACGGTGTTAGGCCCAGTATGGATTGCACGTGATTGCACAAAGGTTAGAAAGGGTACCGTATCCCTGGATAACATGTATGGATAGCGTACACATTCAAAATATATGTCTCAGGAGGCAGGCTCAGACGGTGTTAGGCCCAGTATGGATTGCACGTGATTGCACAAAGGTTAGAAAGGGTACCGTATCACCGGATAACATGTATGGATAGCGTACACATTCAAAATATATGTCTATACAGCATGAGGCAGGCTCAGACGGAGTTAGGCCCAGTATGGATTGCACGTGATTGCACAAAGGTTAGAAAGGGTACCGTATCACCGGATAACATGTATGGATAGCGTACACATTCAAAATATATGTCTATACAGCATGAGGCAGGCTCAGACGGTGTTAGGCCCAGCATGGATTGCACGTGATTGCACAAAGGTTAGAAAGGGTACCGTATCACCGGATAACATGTATGGATAGCGTACACATTCAAAATATATGTCTATACATCAGGAGGCAGGCTCAGATGGTGTCAGGCACAGTATGGATTTGACGGCCCAGATTACACAGCGGAGGAGCAGGGAGAGGTAAAGATTGCAAATGCTGGGGCCCTGCCCAAGCAAGGGGGGCCCACTCGTGGGCGTCGGTACTGGCACTGGGCCCCTCATAGTACAGCGGTGTGTCTGACGGCGGGTGTGCACCACCACCGTCAGAGACACTTGATTTCACTATGAGGGACCCTGTGCCAGTGCCCGCGCCCAAGAGTCGGCCTACCCACCAGTCCAGGGCAACGGCACTCGCACGGTGTCGTGCGCTAGGTGGTGACCCCGGCCATGGGGGGGGAGGCAGCACAGTTAGGGAGTTTTAGAAAGTGGCATATGTTGATGTTGGACATTCAGCTGATGCAAAAGGCAAAATAGGTGAAGTACCAGGAAGAGGTGGACCAAAGCAAGCCATTTTTCTGTCACCCTATGTGTCATCAGGGGAAGGTGGGACAAAATCCTTGGAAACCCGTGCGTGGTTCATTTTAATGAAGGTTAGATCATCCACATTTTGGGTTGACAGACGGGTCCTTTTTTCTGTCAGGATTGATCCAGCTGCACTGAAGACTCTTTCCGATAGCACACTTGCAGCTGGGCAAGCGAGCTCCTGTAAGGCATATTGGGCCAATTCAGGCCAGGTGTCCAGTTTAGCGGCCCAATAGTCAAAGGGGAATGACCTGTGTGGGAGAACATCGATATGGGAGGAAAAGTAGTTTGTAACCATAGTTGACAACTGCTGTCTCCTGTCACTTTCCATCGATGCAGTATTACCAGTTGTGTGAGCGGTATTTGAAAAATCAGTCCACAACATTGTCATGAAACCCCTGTCTCCAATGCCACTTCTGCTGTGTGCACCACGAACACCTCTGCCAAGCTGCCCCCGGCCCGTACGGCTCGTGTGAGAACCATCACCGCTGCTGTGTGCTGGGAATGCCTCAAGCAACCGATTTACCAGAGTTGCTTGTTTATTAGCCAATATTAGGTCAAGGTTCTCCTGTGGCATGATGTTTTGTAATTTGCCTTTATAGCGTGGAGCCAGGATGCTGGCCAACCAGTAGTCGTCATCGTTCATCATTTTGGCAATGCGGGGGTCCCTTTTTAGGATCCGCAAGGCATAATCTGACATGTGGGCCAATGTTCCCGGTGTCAATGATGCACTGCGAGTGCTGGGTGGAGGAGCACTTTCTGGCAAATCCACATCCCTCCAGTCATGCACAAACCCTGTACCAGACCTTGCCACGCCAACATTTTCACTTGCCCCACGAGATGCATCCTCCTCCCCTAAGTAATCATCCCCATCATCATCCTCCTCCTCTTCTTCCTCCACCTCGTCCAGGAGAGGTCCCTGAGCAGACAATGGCTGAATATCATCAAGGATTCCCTCCTCCTCTTCCTCCTCATCAACATTGGCTGCAGACGCCTGCTCCTTAAGGTGCGTCAAAGTTTGCATGAGCAGACGCATAAGTGGGATGCTCATGCTTAGGATGGCGTCGTCTGCGCTTACCAGCCGTGTGCATTCCTCAAAACACTGAAGGACTTTACAAAGGTCTTTCAGCTTCGACCACTGCACACCTGTCAACTCCATGTCTGCTCTCAAAGTGCCTGGCCGTGTATCCTCCCACAAATGCATTATGGCCTGCCTCTGCTCGCACAGCCGCTCCACCATGTGCAGGGTGGAGTTCCACCTTGTTGCAATGTCGATAATGAGGCGGTGGTTGGGAAGGTGTAGCAATCGCTGCAGCTTCTGCATACAAACGGAGTGTACAGGCGACTGGCGGATGTGCGCGCACAGTCTTCGCACCTTCTGGAGCAGGGCTGTTAACTCCGGATAATTTTTGAGGAAGCACTGCACCACCAGGTTCAAGGTGTGAGCCAAGCAAGGTATGTGACTGAGTTTTGAAAGGGCTATGGCTGCCACAAAATTACGGCCGTTATCACTAACTACCTTGCCTGCCTCAAGATGTACACTGCCCAGCCATGACTCAGTTTGTCGCTTCAAGTACTCGGCCAGCACCTCGGCGGTGTGTCTGTCGCCCAAACACATCATCTGCAACACAGCCTGCTGATGCTTTCCACTAGCTGCTCGATAGGGGGACACATCGTGTGCAACAGTGGCAGCTGCAGATGGAGTGCTCGTACGACTGCGCTCTGTGGACAAGCTTTCGCTTCTGGAGGAGGAGGAGGAGGAGGAGGGTCGAACGCCTACAGCCAACTGTTTCCTATACCGTGGGCTAGGCAGCACTGTCCCACCACCGCTGTCCCCTGTGGACCCTGCATCCACCACATTAACCCAGTGCGCAGTGATGGACACGTAACGGCCCTGGCCATGCCGACTGGACCATGCATCAGTTGTGAGGTGCACCTTTCCGCTCACTGACTGCTTGAGTGCATGGACAATGCGGTCTTTCACATGATGTTGGAGGGCTGGGATGGCTTTGCGAGAGAAGAAGTGGCGACTGGGTAGGTCATAGCGTGGTACTGCATAGGCCATGAGTTCGCGGAAAGCTGTGCTTTCCACCAACCGAAAGGGCATCATCTCAAACGAGATTAGTTTGGCAATGTGGGCGTTCAAACCCAGTGTACGCGGATGAGAGACTGAGTACTTTCTTGACCTACTCATAGTGTCTGGGAGGGTGAGCTGGACTTGAGAGCTGCATATGGTGGAAGTAGCGGTGGACAGGGCGGACTGAGAGAGGGTTGATGATGGTGATGGAGTTGGTGTTCTTTCTGATGGCCTAGAATCAGTATTTCGTTGATATAACAGTGGGATTCCCTGACTGCTGTGGTCTTGCAACGACACCTCAACATTTGCTGCTGTGCTAACCGGTGGGCTTACAGTGGGGGAAACAATGTAGCGTTGCTGACTACCTTCGTTGTGATCAGTTGCACATGTGGCACTTGAGGTTTGGTGTTGTGTCCACGCTTGCAAGTGCATGCTGGTTAAATGTCTAAGCATGCAACTGGTATTCAAATTTTTCAGATTTTTCCCTCGGCTAAAGGTCTTTGCGCACTTCTTACAGATAACCTTGGCCTGATCATGAGGATTTTGTTCAAAAAAGTGCCACACTGCACTCTTCCTACTTTGGCAGACATTTTGCGGCCTAGCACGCTGTGATCTTTTGACCCTCTGGACAAGCTGTCCAGCAACTCTTTTGATGTTTGGAACCTGTCTTTGGAGTGCTCCGGGCCTGCCAGATAACAGCTGTTGCGATGTCGATGTCTGCTGTGGATGCTCCTTATCTGAGCTATTGGAAGCAGCACCCTCTTCCCCCAATGGATGCCAATCTGGGTCAACAACTGGGTCATCCATCACCTCCTTGTGACGTCCGCCTGCGGGTCTGGGCTGCAGCCAGGCAACACCCCGAGAAACACTGATACCCTTTACCCCTATACAGGGATCTGGATTTATAGCAGAGCCCAGGAGGCGCTGTCTGAATAGGAGCAGTGACCAGAGCAGGACGGTCGCCAGAAAGGTGTTCCAATACAGGACACAAACGTGGAGATATGCGAGTCTAAACCAGTCGGGCAGCAATGGTACAAAAACGGTAGACAGAAGCAGAGTCAGATTCAGGCCGAGAGTCATAAACCAGGAGAGTAGCAGAGGTACAGAATCGTTAGGCAGAAGCAGAGTCAGATTCAGGCCGAGAGTCATAAACCAGGAGAGGAGCAGAGGTACAGAATCGTTAGGCAGAAGCAGAGTCAGATTCAGGCCGAAAGTCATAAACCAGGAGAGTCGCAGAGGTACAGAATCGTTAGGCAGAAGGAGAGTCAGAAGTCCAGGCCAAAGTCAGTCAGTCAGAAAGCAATTCACACAGTAACACACAGGGGAACCAAGAATATATCCGGCGGCTTGCAAGACCAGTCCCAAGGTATTTCAGGGATCAGGTCACCCCTCATAGGTTCCTGGACTGATGATGTCATCAGTACCGCCCCCAGGACCAGGCCAGATGGAGATGCAGTAACCTCTTGATGACTGACAGAGGGGTGGAGCCTGCGTCCACCAGATGCCTGCGCAGGTGCCCTTACTGTGTCAGCACCATAACTCCCGGGCGAGCCATGGCGCCTCCTAGTGACCGCGACAGGAGCAGCAGACCCAGAATTTAACGGCGACGTGACAGACCGGCGCCTCCTAGAGGCTAAAGCCGGGACAGTAGGCTCTGAGCCTGACGTGACAGAACCACGGCCCTGTCCAGTGGCCGAGGCAGGAACAGCCGTCCCTGAGTCTGACGATAAAGTGGCGGTCCGGCGCCTCCTAGAGGCCGCGACCGGAACAGCAGGCCCTAAGTCTGGCAGAAACGTGACAGTCCTCTTCTATGTCATGTGCACCTTCCTCTGTGTCACCGTGTATGGTGGTATAGTGTGCGGGAAGGGGCACCTGAGTCTCATCAGGGTCAGAATCTGGCTCTGTACACTGCGAGGACAATGTAGTGCTCTGAGTGAATGTACCAGCAGAATCATCCATCAGCGGCTGTGCATCAGTGCACTCCATGTCAGATTCATCTTGGCCTGGGTAATTCACCATTTCACTTGATAATCCAGGCATGGTATGTGAAAACAGCTCCATGGAGTAATCAGTAGTATGGCCTGCGTCATCCTTCAATCTTGGTTGGGGTGAAGGACACAAGGAAAGGTGTGGTTCATGAACATGAGCCTCCAAAGACGACTCAGTGCTTTTACTTTTTACAACTGAAGAAGAGGAGGCGATAGAGCTGGAGGCTGAGTCAGCAATGTAAGACAAAACTTTTTCCTGATGCTCTGGCTTTAAAAGCGGTTTGCCAACTCCTAGAAAACTAAGCGTTCGAGGCCTTATGTAGCCAGACGATGACGCAGGGTCAGCACCTCCTGCATTCGGTCCTATTTTGCTCTTGCCACTACCATCAAATCCACCACCAACACCATCATTACCAGCTGCCAACCCCCGCCCAATTCCACGGTCTCTTCCACCAGCCTTCCTCATTTTTGGTAGAAATGTAGACAAAATCCAACAAACTATATAGTAATGTAAAACAAGGTACAAGGTGTCTATAGGACAGGGGAGATTTTGAATATCTGCACACACTTTTGGACACTGGACACTTTTGGATTGTGTGAGGCCCACTGATATCTGAGCGCTATGTGACAGGCTCGATGGCACTGCTGTGACAAAAGTGACTAGAGGATAAGGGAGATTTTGAATATCTGCACACACTTTTGGACACTGGACACTTTTGGATTGTGTGAGGCCCACTGATATCTCAGCGCTATGTGACAGGCTCGATGGCACTGCTGTGACAAAAGTGACTAGAGGATAAGGGAGATTTTGAATATCTGCACACACTTTTGGACAGTGGACACTTTTGGATTGTGTGAGGCCCACTGTTATCTCAGCGCTATGTGACAGGCTCGATGGCACTGCTGTGACCTAAGTGACTAGAGGATAAGGGAGATTTTGAATATCTGCACACACTTTTGGACACTGGACACTTTTGGATTGTGTGAGGCCCACTGATATCTCAGCGCTATGTGACAGGCTCGATGGCACTGCTGTGACAAAAGTGACTAGAGGATAAGGGAGATTTTGAATATCTGCACACACTTTTGGACACTGGACACTTTTGGATTGTGTGAGGCCCACTGTTATCTCAGCGCTATGTGACAGGCTCGATGGCACTGCTGTGACCTAAGTGACTAGAGGATAAGGGAGATTTTGAATATCTGCACACACTTTTGGACACTGGACACTTTTGGATTGTGTGAGGCCCACTGATATCTCAGCGCTATGTGACAGGCTCGATGGCACTGCTGTGACAAAAGTGACTAGAGGATAAGGGAGATTTTGAATATCTGCACACACTTTTGGACACTGGACACTTTTGGATTGTGTGAGGCCCAATGAATATCTGAGCGCTATGTGACAGGCTCGATGGCACAGCTGTGACCAAAGTGACTAGAGGATAAGGGAGATTGGATTGCTTATAAAAAAGCAGTTTGCGGAGCAGTGGGTAAACAGCAATGCCAGCCTGTCAGGAAGCCTTAAAAGGCAGCCCAACAACCAACACCACTGATACACCACTAAATAGCCTCCCCTTGCACTGCACACACAGTGACTGGTGTGTTGTGCAGGCCAAATTGCTATCAGCAGCAGAAGCAGTTTTTTTTTCTTCTCAGCAGGACAAAAAAAAAAAATTGGGATTGCTTAAGCAGTTTGAGGCCCAATGAATATCTGAGCGCTATGTGACAGGCTCGATGGCGCAGCTGTGACTAAAGTGACTAGAGGATAAGGGAGATTGGATTGCTTTTAAAAAAGCAGTTTGCGGAGCAGTGGGTAAACAGCAATGCCAGCCTGTCAGGAAGCCTTAGAAGGCAGCCCAACAACCAACACCACTGATACACCACTATATAGCCTCCCCTTGCACTGCACACACAGTGACTGGTGTGTTGTGCAGGCCAAATCGCTAGCAGCAGAAGCAGTTTTTTTGTCTTCTTCCCTGCCTAACGCTCTCCCTACAGAATCAGCAGCAACCTCGCCCTATGCTAAGATCGGCAGAAGTAAGATGGCGGTCGGCGTGCACGCCCTTTTATACCCCCTGTGACGCCCACCAAAGCAAGCCAATCACTTGCATGCCCTTCTGAAAGATGGTGGTGACCCGTGCCTATGTCATCACGTTGCCCACAGTGTCCGTGGATCCTGATTGGCTGAAAAAGAGCGCAAAACAAACTTTTGAAACGCGACTTTGGCGCGTAAGTCGCCGACCTCGTGGCCGACCTCATCCTAGGGTCGGGTTTCGTTTCATGAAACCCGACTTTGCCAAAAGTCGGCGACTTTTGAATTTTTTCGACCCGTTTCGCTCAACTCTACTACCATGCCTTTACAAGAAGCATCAGCTGTGGATTAGAAAAACACAGATTAATAAAAATAAAAACCCAAAATTTATAATTCTTACGATCTCGTGGCAAGGACCGGTCTTAGGAACTGCAACGCGTGATAGTGACGGTATCTATTTCTGGTCCTTGACACAGATCCACTGCGAACCTGGCCCTCAGCACGAACATCACTGTTGAAGCGGTCCTTGATCGAACGCCAACGTGTACGGACTTTGTCCACTGTTGGGAAAAAAAAAACAGTGCCGTCAAGGACAACAGTCACTGCGGCACAATATAGCAATACAATACTCAAAGCAGTCACTGTAGAGCCCGATGACACTGTTGGGTTTCCTGCTAGAATATACCTAGCACGAAACCCAACAGTGCCGTCAAGGACAACAGTCACTGCGGCACAATATAGCAATACAATACTCAAAGCAGTCACTGTAGAGCCCGATGACACTGTTGGGTTTCCTGCTAGAATATACCTAGCACGAAACCCAACAGTGCCGTCAAGGACAACAGTCACTGCGGCACAATATAGCAATACAATACTCAAAGCAGTCACTGTAGAGCCCGATGACACTGTTGAGTTTCCTGCTAGAATATACCTAGCACGAAACCCAACAGTGCCGTCAAGGACAACAGTCACTGCGGCACAATATAGCAATACAATACTCAAAGCAGTCACTGTAGAGCCCGATGACACTGTTGGGTTTCCTGCTAAATATACCTAGCACGAAACCCAACAGTGCCGTCAAGGACAACAGTCACTGCGGCACAATATAGCAATACAATACTCAAAGCAGTCACTGTAGAGCCCGATGACACTGTTGGGTTTCCTGCTAGAATATACCTAGCACGAAACCCAACAGTGCCGTCAAAGACAACAGTCACTGCGGCACAATACAGAGCAGGGAAATACTCACTAAACGCCTTTTTGGAGGATGCTGTGGCGCTGTCCCAGCCATCCATCAACGCTGCGGCCACCTCATTCCATAGCCGCCGGGTCACCACATTGTCCTTGTACAGTCGGTCACGGCTGTCCCACAACGGCGCACGCTCCTGGACCAGGCTGATGAGCTGCTCATTATCCAGGAAGACGTCTTCATCCCGTTGTGGAACCTAGACAAAACACATTCATTAGAATAATCAAATTTAAATTGAATAAAAAGTTACAAAAAAAAGAAACATAAAAAAGTAAAAATAGAAGATAAAAAATAAAGAACATTACAAATCATTTGATACATACATTCCGTATCACCACCAGGACTTGGCTTCGCTGCTCCTGCTCTTCGCCCTCAGAAGTCCCGTCCGCAGAAGATGATGATGATGATGTCTTAAAAAAGTTGAAAAAAATGTAAGAGATTTGGAGTAGCAGCAGATATACTTACCAGATGCACGAAAATAATCACCTCACGGTCTGCTTGCGCCAATTCCTGCCGCGATGGGGAATATTCGGATTCTGAAGACATACTGCATGTAAAAATAATAAAAATCATTAGTACATACATAATTTAAAAGGACAGGCATATAATGTAATATACTCACATTCTTGCGCTGATAAGATGGGTTCCTTGGTGACTGTCTGCTCTCCAATCTGTCAGTGTAGTAGTGGCAGAGTTTTGGCAGGCACCTCCTTTATATAGACTTTTTTTTTTTACTTTAGAAGTTTATAACTAGTACAACAAGTGGACACCACCAAAAAAACGCAGCGCTAAAAAAACGCATACATGCGCATGCCAGTGCGCACGTATGCGCATCCATAGGCTATAATGGCCATTTTTAGCGCAAAACGTGCGCATACGTGCGCATGCGCTTTTTTGCAGGACCAAAAAATGCAACATGTTGCGTCTGTAAAATACAAACGCACATCCCAAAAAAACGCAGCGCATGAAAATCGCATACGTGCGCATGCCAGCACGCAGGTATGCGCACCCATGTTAAATATAGGGAAAAAAACGCATGCGCATGTATGCGTTTTTTTCAAGCGCAAAAAAACGCAAATGTGAAACCAGCCTAACAGCCAAACCAGATCTCACACTTTGCACTGTCAAGGGGCAGTACCCCGAAACACAGTGTCTGCAACTTGAGATTCTGGCTTGGCTTTTATCCTAAGTCATGTAACAAGGCTCGTTAAAGGGTCAACATTGACTTTTAGGATTGCTACTTCCAATAGGTGGCACTAGAGTTCTAGTCCTTTTCCTCTCTGAAGAGACAATTTGCATAATTAGCATATTTCCCAGAGGAGCATTGCGGCTTTAAGTCTCCTCATCTCGACATGCTTAGCATGTCATTCTCCACAAGGAGAAATGATACTTCTTGGATATCGCCCAAATTTTTTGAATGGCCTTTTTTTAACAATCCTTTCAAGGCTACAGTTATCCCGGTTGCTTGTGCACCTTTTTCTACCACACTTTTTCTTCCCACTCAACTTTCCATTATTATGCTTGGATACAGCACTCTGTGAAAGCCAGCTTCTTTAGCAATGACCTTTTGTGGCTTTCCCTCCTTGTGGAGTGTGTCAATGACTGCCTTCTGGACATCTGTCAAGTCAGCAGTCGTCCCCATAATTGTGGAGCCTACTGAAACAGACTAAGTGACCTTTTTAAATGCTTAGGAAGCCTTTGCCGTTTTTTTTTGTTAATTATTCTAATTTACTGAGATAATTACTTTTGGGTTTTCATTGGCTGTAAGCCATAATCATCAGCATTAACAGAAATACACTTGAAATAGGTCACTCTGTTTGTAATGACTCTATATAATATATGAGTTTAATTTTTTTATTGAAGAACTGAAATAAATTAACTTTTTGATGATATTCTAATTTTGTGAGTAGCACCTGTATATGGTAAAAATTATAAGTGTCATACAAAACTGCAATCTGTTCTGCAAAAAAAGCCTTCAGGTGGAGACGGAAGAATTAAAAAGTTATGGCTCCTAGAAGAAGGGGAGGAAAAAATCTTGCCAGGATTCTGAAGGACGTTCAGGAACCCTTGTGATGCGACACTCAGTGTTGCAATAAAGCACTTTTTCCTTGCTACAATAACTACACCAGTGGGATCCAGGTTTATGTGGATGGCAGGGTGAGAGTGACCTCTATGTCTATTCCCCATTTTTACAGGCTATTCTGCTCAATATAAAATCCATCTCCGCACCTCATGTCCATATAAGTAAATGACACTTCTTAGAAGTTGCAATCCCAAAACATCCCCCTTACATCACTTTTTCTGTCTAAGTTTTGTCATTCTGAATGGGGGTAAGTGGCAGCTGGAATTGTGTGTCACCACATGCCCTGTTTACCTCTTATCTGAGATGGAGGGAGAGAGTCTTAGTTGATCAGCTCTATCCTGATGAATGCAGCTCACTGTGTCAGTACTACAGGACATGATGAGGAGTTGCCTCAAACTGTCCATGGTGTCCTGTCGCTGTATCCTGCTGATTGCAGCCTATGCAGGCACAGAGACTGCTTATCAGCAACAATACACGTCTCATGCAAAACCTATATACCAAGCCAACATCCTCAAGTTGTGCTACTAATCAAAAGATCAGCAAGTGGAGGTGCAAGGATGTATAGGAGAGGTTCAGTACAGAGATAATGAAAATCAGATAGGAAAATAATAACTAACAAGAACCAAGGTGCTAAAAGTAAAAAACATTGAGATAACAATGAAGAACACAATGTAAAAACATAGTAAAAATGACAGGAAAATGACAGTGATAAGCGAAAATCATGGCACCTCGGCTGTAGACAGGTGAGGAGAACCACAGGCAAGATAAACAGTTGTAAACGTATAGGTCTGCTCAAAAGTGCGTGTGCATTGTGCAATAGAGTGCGCCAGTTTAAAGTAATATGAGTTGAAAATGTATCCAAAGTAAATAAAGGGAATGTGTTTAACCCCTTTACCCCCAAGGGTGGTTTGCACGTTCATCACCGGGCCAATTTTTACAATTCTGACCACTGTCTCTTTATGAGGTAATAGCTCTGCAATGCTTCCATGATTATGACATATTGTACTTCATGTTAGTGGTAAAATTTCATTGAAATAACTTGCGTTTATTTATGAGAAAAATTGAAATTTGGAGAAAAGTTTCACAATTTTCCAACTTTGAATTTTTATGCCCTTAAATCACAGAGATATGGCACACAAAAAACTTAATAAATACCATTTCCCACATGTTTACTTTACATCAGCTCAATTTGGGAGCCAAATTTTTTTTTGTTAGGAAGGGTTAAAAGTTGACCAGCGATTTCTAATTTTTACAACACCATTTTATTTTTAGGGACCACATCACATTTGATGTCACTTTGAGGGGTCTATATGATAGAAAATACCCAAAAGTGACACCATTCTAAAAACTGCACCCCTCAAGGTGCTCAAAACCACATTAAAGAAATTTATTAACCCTTCAGGTGCTTCTAGGAATTTTTTGAATGTTTAAAAAAAAAATGAACATTTAACTTTTTTTCACAAAAAAATTTATTCAGGTCCAATTTTTTTCATTTTACCAACGGTAACAGGAGAAATTGGACTGCAAAAATTATTGTGCAATTTGTCCTGAGTACACTGATGCCTGATATGTGGGGGGAACCACTGTTTCAGTGTATGGCAGAGCTCAGAAGGGAAAGAGCGCCATTTGACTTTTTCAACCCAAAATTGGCTGGAATTCTGATCGGACGCCATGTCACGTTTGGAGAGCCCCTGATGTGCCTAGTGGAAACCTCCCTCAAGTGACCCCATTTTGAAAACTAGACCCCCCAAGGAACTTATCTAGATGTGTGGTGAGCACTTTGAACCCCCAAATGCTTCACAGAAGTTTATAACGCCCGGGCGTGAAAATAAAAAAATCATATTTTTTCCACAAACATGATCTTTTAGACCCCAATTTTTTTATTTTTCCAAGGGTAACAGGAGAAATTGGACCACAAAAGTTGTTGTCCAATTTGTCCTGAGTATGCTGATATCCCATATGTTGGAGAAAATTACTGTATGGGCACATGTCTGGGCTCAGAAGGGAAGTAGTGACATTTTGGAATGCAGACTTTGATGGAATGATCTGCGGGTGTCATGTTGCCTTTGGAGAGCCCAATGTGGCTATACTGTGGAAACTCCCCATGAGTGACACCATTTTGGAAACTAGACCCCCCAAGGAGCTTAAATAGATTTGTGGTGAGCACTTTGAACCCCCAAGTGCTTCACAGAAGTTTATAACGCCCGGGCGTAAAAATAAAAAAAATCATATTTTTTCCACAAACATGATCTTTTAGTCCCCAATTTTTTTGTTTTCCCAAGGATAACAGGAAAAATTGGACCCCAAAAGTTGTTGTCCAATTTGTCCTGAGTACGCTGATACCCCATATGTCGGATAAAACTACTGTATGGGCACACGTCGGGGCTTGGAAGGGAAGTAGTGACGTTTTGGAATGCAGACTTTGATGGAATGGTCTGCGGGAGTCATGTCGCGTTTGGAGAGCCTCTGATGTTCCTAAACTATTAAAACCCCCGATAAGTGACCCCATTTTGGAAACTGGACCAAGGAACTCATCTAGATGTGTGGTGAGCACTTTGAACCCCCAAGTGCTTCACAGAAGTTTATAACGTAGAGCCGTAAAAATAAAAAAGTCATATTTTTTGCTCCACAAGAATGATATTTTTGCCCCAAATTTGTTATTTTCCCAAGGGTAACAGGAGAAATTAGACCCCAAAAGTTGTTGTGCAATTTGTCCTGAGTAGGCTGATACCCCATGTGTGGGGTAAATCACTGTTTTGGCGCATGGCAGAGCTTGGAAGGGAAGGAGCACCGTTTGACTTTTTCAAAGCAGAATTGGCTGGAATTGAGATCAGACGCCGTTGCGTTTGGAGAGCACCTGATGTGCCTAAACAGTGGAAACCCCCCAATTCTAACTCCAACCCTAACCCCAACACACCCCTAACTCCAATCTCAGCCCTAACCCTAGCCCTAGCCCCTAGCCCTAACCCTAACGGGAAAATGGAAATAAATACTTTTTTTTTATTATTTTTCCCTTACTAAGGGGGTTTGATTTACTATTTTTAGCTGGTTTTTATGCTTGGCAGCTGTCATATGCTAAAAGACGCTTTTTATTGTAAAAATAGTTTTTGCATCACCACATTTTGAGAGCTATAATTTTTCCATATTTTGACCCACATAGTCACGTGAGGTCTTATTTTTTGCGGAACGAGTTGACATTTTTATTGGTACCATGTTCGGGCATGTGACTTTTTTTATTGCTTTTTATTCTGATTTTTCCAGGATTTCATGAATTTCTTTTGGGGGTGCGTTAGCACCGTTACGCATGTGGTAAAATTGATAAAGTGGTTTTAGGCCTCTTTCACACATCAGGTTTTTGCCGTCAGGCGCGATCCGGCGCTTTTGACAGAAACCGGATCCGGCGAAATGCAATGCCGGATCCGGTTTCCCCCCCATTGACTTGCATTTGCGCCGGATCGCGCCGGATGGCCATGCTTTTCATCCGGTTTTCGCCGGATCCGGCAATGTGTCGCGATCCGGCGTCTGGAAAAAACGGCTACTGTAACGTTTTTTGTCTCTGGCGAAAAAGCCGGACACGCCGGATCCGGCGCGTCTGGCTTTTTCACACAATGAAAGCCTATGAGCGCTGCAATGTGCCTGATCCGGCGAAAGCCGGATCCGGTGGCCGGATCCGTTTTTTTTGGTCTGAGCATGCTCAGTAGCTCTGCCCACAAGACATATATAAAAGCAAGACAGTGGGACCCACAGCCACACCCAACATGCCACCCAAGAAAGCAACCAAGCGCAGCAGGAGAAGGCAGGAGACCACTGCAGCACCATCAACACCACCACCAACCCAAATGGAGCAGCAAATGGAACATGCTGAGGAGGGGAGTCCAGCAGCAGATGAGAGACGGTAATTATCAAATCCCCCATTCCTCCAAACTAGGGCCATGGAATATCAAGATATTCATTGGCCCTTTGTTTCTCTTTATTCAACAGCCGCCCAAGAGATGCAGCAGCAGCAGCAGCAGAAATGGCATCACTGGCAGCAGCAACAGCAGCAGCAATACCCACAGCCATGGAGTCTGGCCATCAACAGGACAGCACATCTTCTTCTGGGAGCCCTCCCTCGCATCGTCAGCGTTTGACGGTAAGTTTTTATTTCCAAAATCCATCATCTCTGTAATATATGTCTATTCATTGCCTTTTATTTCAAAACAGGAATCACAAGATGAAGAGGAGCTCCCAGAAGAAGAAGGAAGGGGTGGACAGACACCTGGAGTGGGCTCACAATTGGTAAGTTTTTTGCATCAAACGCAGAAACACAACATCACAATACACACAACACATAGAAAACAATGTTCTGCAGACCACACACAGCAAACAAATGCCTACAAAAGACATAACATTTTTTGTTTTCTTCTCTAGTCTTCCCAATCTGGTGCTCGGCCAAGAGGTCCTCGCAGTGCCTCCCAGGGTCGTCGGCGACAGCAACGCGGCGGTCACCAGCGTGTAAGTATAAATATTTTTGCTTTGTTTTTTTGAACTTTTTATTTCATTTCTTTTGTGGAGGCTAATTATGTTATTTTTGTCTTTTTCTTTAACAGCCTTCACAGCGTGCTCCCGACTCTGACGGTGAGGATGGAGGACTCGATGTGGACCACCTCATCGATCTCGTCAGAGAAAGGGAGCCGTTCTGGAATATGGCTGACCGCCGCCACGCTGACCTTATCGTTACCCGACGATTCTGGGAGGAAATCTGTTCGCTCCTTGTGGGCCGCTGGGAGGACCTCGATGTTCGGGCCCAGATTAAAGAGCGTAAGTATATATAGTACCGGTTGCTTGATGTAAACCAGTGTTTCCCGAACTCCAGTCCTCGTGGTCCCCACGGATCATGTGTTCAGGATTTCTATTTACTATGGAAATCCTGAAAACATGACCCCTGGGGACCATGAGGACTGGAGTTTGGGAAACACTGATGTTGTATACTAACCACTCCTTTCTCGTTTCAGGGAACAGAATTGTGAATCGGTGGCGGTCTGTGAGGGATCGTTTCAAGAAGGAGTTCAATAAAGAGATGCGGGCCCCGAGTGGATCTGGAGGACGCAGGAGCAAGTACAAGTACGCACAAGCCCTGTCGTTCCTCCGGGAAACAATGGTCACTAGAAGGTAAATATTACACACCACATGTGAAAAAAAATGTTAGATGTAACTTTTTTTTTTCAGCCAGGGCCATACCATGTCAGTATTTTAATTGTTTTTTTTTCTCTTTATTCCACAGCACGGTGAGCAGCACTCGGGAGCCTGCACGATTGGACCCTTCTGAGGCGATCCCTGAGGAGACCGGCACCGAGGGACACTTCGACCGCCCGGTACATCTGCACCTTCCCAGCCTTCCCACACATTCGACCCATCTGTCCCATCCACCAGCACAGGAGCATCGTGGCCGCCTACATTACATGAAGCTGCTGGTGAGGAGATCGCTTTCCCTTTACCCCACCCTTCTGCCCCTGCCACCTCTAGTACACCTGCGGGTACTGGGCGATAGCGGCAGAGGGGTCAGGAAGAGTTATGCACAAGAGTTCTTGCATCTGAATGCATCTTTCCAGAACTGTCTAAAAGTCTTGTCAGAGCAAATCTCCACAGGCTTTCAGCAGATCAACTCCAGCATTCTGGAGGTGAAGACACTTCTGCAAACCATGCATTCAGAAGCAAGATCTTCACCAAACCACACCTTTTTCAGGTCTGTTGTGGAGCGCATGGCAACACTATCTCCTACCCAGCAAATGCATGTAATGCATTCGTGCCACGGTGCTCTACAGCAGGTTACCTCCCAACCTCCACCTCCCACCACTGTAGTTCCTCCACCTGCACCCCCTCCAGCCACTTTCCATCCTCCCCCTCCTATTACATCTGCACCCCCTCCAGCCACTTTCCATCCTCCCCCTCCTATTACATCTGCACCCCCTCCAGCCACTTTCCATCCTCCCCCTCCTATTACATACCAGCAACCTCACCAGTACCAGCAACCTCCCCAGTACCAGACATCTCCCCACTTCCAGCAACCTGCCCCGTACCAAACTCCTTCCCCGTACCAAACTCCTTCCCCGTACCAAACTCCTTCCCCATACAACTTTCCATCAACATCATCTGCTCCTACAGTCCCTGCCCAACCCTCCACTCCACCGCCCACCACCTCTTCTGCCTCCCACATGTCCACCCATTCTGTAGCTTTTTCCACACCTTCACCTCTAACTGTTCCTTCCCCACCACGATCCCAGTCCTCTCTCCACACACCCAGTGTCGAAGTGTCCTGCAGCCCCTCCAGCAGTATTTCCACCCCACACTACACAGATTTGTAATGTGTGTTTTTTAATAAAAAAGCCCATTGGGTTTAAAACCTTTATTAAAAAAGTTTTTTGCACTTTAAAAACATTTTACAAAAAAAAAAAATTTTAAATAAAAGTTAAATTATCGTTTCACAATGGTTGTCTGTCATTTCTTTCTGCGGCGAACTATGTTTAAAAAAAAGGTTAAATACAGGGTATTTCAAAGGTAAAAAGGTATTCAAAACCAGGTATATAACTGTGGGTAAATTTTAGCTTTTTGCCACAGTTGTGTTCCTGGTTGTGTTTGAAGCAAAGTATTTCACCTAAAAAGTTGTGTTTATTGTTGGTGATTTCCTAACAATGTACACAACTTTTGTTAAAAGGTGAAATACTTTGCATAAAACACAACCAGGTACACACCTGTGGCCTAAAGCTAAAAATAGTAAGACCATGACAAGATAGCCAACTTTGGTTGGCAAAGGTATATACTGTTGGTCCAGAAGGTACACAAGTTTGGTTAGGGCACAAATTTTTCACACTCTGTCATCCTGCCAGTGTACTCTGCCTTGAGGTGACATAAAGTATAGTGCAAAATTGTCCCTCATTACTGAAACCATCACAGAACTTCTAGTAGTAATATTTCCAATGACAACATCCATCTTCGCCAGTAACTTGCTCTTCTCTCCAACCTGCACTTTCTTCTCTACAACCTGTCAAAGAAGGGCTGTAGGAACATGCTATATATAGTTTTCCAGTAGCCAATCCCGTTCGGAAGGCCACAAGGGTCAATTTTAAAAACCGGATCCGGCGTAATCCGTCGAAAAACGGATAGAAAAACGGATGAACCGGATGAGACGGATCCGGTGTTGTCTGTCAAGAACAAGACGGATCCGGCAGAAAACCGGATCCGGCACATCAGGTTTTACAAAACATTTGCCGGATCCGGCATTCCGGCACGACGCCGGATCGCGCCTGACGCCGAAAACCTGATGTGTGAAAGTAGCCTTATCCTTCGGGTCAGTACGATTACAGCGATGCCTCATTTATGTAGTTTTTTTTATGTTTTGGCACTTTTATGCAATTAAAACAATTTTATATAAAAAATAATTATTTTTGCATCGCTTTATTCTGCGAGCTATAACTTTTTTATTTTTTTGCTGACGACACTGTGGTGTCTTTTGGGACAAGATGATGTTTTCAGTGGTACCATGGTTATTTATATACGTCTTTTTGATCACGCGTTATTGCACTTTTTGATCGGCGGTATGATGATAAAGCATTGTTTTTTGCTTTGTTTTCTATTCTTATTTTTTAAGGGGTTCACTAATGGAGTTAACTAGTGGGACGGTTTTATAGGGAGGGCCATTACAGATGCGGCGATACGGATTATGTGTACTTTTATTGTTTGTTTTTTTATTTCCAAAGAATGAATTTATTAGGGAATATTTTTTTTTAATTTATTTAGGGAATTTTATTGATTATTTTTACATATTTTTTTTTTACTTTATTTTATTGTCCCAGGGGGGCCATCACTGTCTAGTGTCGGATCGCTGATCTGCCACTTAGTACAGCGCTGTGTCAGATCAGCGATCCGACAGGCATTGCACAGGCTTCCTCTGTGCCTGCTCTTTGCAGGCACTGAGCAAGCCGCCTCCCTGCAGGCCCCCGAAGGCCCTCGTGGCCATCTTAGATCAGGAGGCCTGCAGGGAAGGAGGCCCTCAGAGCAGCGCAGCACATCGCGCTGCACCGGGGGTCTAAGCAGGGAAGCCCGCAGGGTGCCCCCTCCCTGCCGATGCTTCCCTAATCCCCCGGTACACTGCTATCATGTCCCCAGTCATATGGGCCCGGGTACTGTGGATGGGATAGTACATCTGATGTCAGAGAGAGGTTAAAGGGATGATGTGCGGCAGGCTAAAAAATAGATATGTGTACAGTATGTGAAGGAGACAAATGAAAAAGATTGTAAAAGCAATATGTGTGAATACAAGTGAGCTACCAGATGGTAGTCCATAAAAAAAATTACATTAGACAAAGTACATAAAGGGATGGTGAATACCAAACCTAAAAAATAATGTGATATAAATATTACCATTTGAAATAAACATACAAATACAATTGAAGAATCATCATGTGGAATCAGCATGTGAAGTCGCAGAGGTAGGAGGTGAGGTACAGTCCTTCCTTTAGATGGTGAACATTGGTCACTCAAATAGAAGTACAACCAGAGATACAGAGTATAGGATGAGCACAGAATCTGAAACAATGCATAAAGCATATTAGAAAATACATAACAATATAAAAAAATATAAAAATATAAAATCAAAAGAGAAAAACGAATAAAAAAAAAATCAAAATGGATGCCAATTAAAAAGCATGGGACGAGAAATCAAAGAAACAGGTCAAAACTCAAAGTTTCATTAAGACCATGAGGTTGTAGGGTACATGGCCTCCAAATCCCCTGGGACTCGCTCTGTGCCAGGGTACGGCCCAAAGTTCCCCCCATGAAGATTGGAGACAATGCGATCTATCCCTTTAATTCTAAAGCCTGAAGGATCGTAGGAGTGATGAAGCTTGAAATGTCGAGGGATAGTTTTTAAAGACTTGACATTATCCTCCTTAGCAGCCGCCAGAATATTCAGGTCATGCTCACGTGCCCAAACTTTAAGTGCATGTGTTGTAAGGCCCACATAAATTTTATTGCAAGGGCACGTCAAAGTGGTCGAACAAGTAATTGTTTGGGTGATTAAAAAGTCTCTACCATCAGCGGAAGAGAAATGAGTGGCATGAACAATATTAGGACATGCTACACATTTCCCACAGGGTCTGCAACCCCATGTAGAAACACAGGGATCAGACTGCGTGTGAAAAAATGGGGGCAAAATAACAGGTGCCTGGTAGCTCCTCACTAGGTGATCTCTCAAATTCTGTGACCTCCTAGCTGTGATTGAAGTTCGAGAAGGTAAATATTGCTTAAGGATATGGTCAGCAAGGCGTATAGGCCAATGTTTGGCTACTGAATCCTGCATCTCCCTCCAATGTGAGTGGTATTGCGTCACCGAATTTACCTGGTTGCTGGCCTTGGCTTAGGTGGAGGATTACAGGAGTTGGTGTCTGTCAGCATTCCTGGCCCTATTGTAGGCTTTTTTGTGCACCTCTTGCTGTAGCCTTGGTCCAGAAAATGTTTTTACATTTCCTCAGCTTGAGCCTCAAAGGCTTCATTGGAGGAACAAATCCTCTTAATGTGGAGGAACTGGCTAGTGGGAACAGAGTTGATCACAAGGGGCGGATCGGAAAATGATGCATGCAGTACAGTTAACTGCCGTATCCTTACAGAAGTTATTGGCAAACAACATGCCGTCCACACCCCTCTCCACCTGGACCTCAAAAAAATTAATCTGGTTATAATCAAATTTCTAAGAAAGATGTATATTGGATTGATTGCTATTCAACTCATGAAAAAAGGACTATAACTCAAAAGATGTATATCGCCAAATCAGGAATATATCGTTGATGTAGCGGTCCCAAAAAAATACATCCGTCCAGACTGGCCCCTTGCATACATATAAGGCACACAGTTTCCCATGATGTCATACCCTCGTTTTGAAGGCACTACGCCGAAACATGCATTGGGGTGGGTGGCACCACCGTCCTTCAGGTAATTCCTCAGGCACATATGTAATTTCTTTTTATGGTCATAGCCCTGCAGTTTTCTTCCTATTGTCGCGTCTAGCCTCTATGGATCGCCTCTATGTTCCTAGGGTACCTTTACATTTGGATACATTTCCTACTCATATTACTTACACTGGCACATTCTATTGTACAATGCACACACTTTTGAGCAGACCTATACGTTTACAACTGTTTAGCTTGCCTGTAGTTCTCCTCACCTGTCTACAGCCATGGTGCCATGATTTTCGCTTACCACTGTCATTTCCATGTCATTTTTACTATGTTTTTACATTTTGTTCTTCAGAGTCATCTCAGTAAAGTTTTTTACTTTTAGTACCTTGGTTCTTGTTAGTGTTTCTCTTCCTATATGATTTTCAATACATGTCATATACAGAACCTGTCCATTACTCACAGCAGTCCATCTGCCTGCTCTACTGCTACCTGCACTCACAAGTTATTCACCCATCACTTCATTTCCGGGGTCCAGTCATGGAACTGTGGTGATCGCTTTTCCAACTCCTCAGGAGCTGTGTCAGTCAGGCATGGAGAGTAAATGGCATTCCCCACTCTCCTCTCCTGCAGTATAGTACAATAGTGGTTAAATCGACGCATTTCAGGGTGAATACCACCCTTTCCTCTGGATATACCACAGAAGCTTTATGTGGTATTTCCTGAGGAAGGGGTGGTATTCATCCTGAAATGTGTCGATTAACCACTAATAAACTTCTACTACATCTTGGAAATGTATTATTTGGGCAATGCGAGCCAAAATCCACATCCTTTTTGCAATGTACTGTATTGTCTGGTTAGTGACCGACCTGTGGTTCTGCGGCAGCCTATCCTCACTACATGTGCTTTGACCTCCTATTACCATGTGAGCAGTTTTTTGCAAAAGAGTGGTAACTTATTGTTGGATAAGACTCTATTTGCGCTTTGTGTCTCCCTTGCCTCATCCTTTCGTGCAGTATGAGAGAGCTATGTCTTTGCCACATAGATTCAGCCAGGAGACAAGATGCAGCGCAGCAAAGTATCAAGCGGCCCCAAACAGCCTGCAAGGGACCGGCCCGGGAGGAAAAAGCCCTCTGCCCTCCAGTCCAGCCCAAGAGGCACACAGCAGTGGCTCCCTAGCAACATGTGGCTCACGAGCTACAGGATGGGAAACCCTGTCTTAGTGTATACATTGTACTAATCATGTCATAGAAAGAAAACAAAAGTGAATAGTCTATGCGCTCCATATCGCTGCATCACACTCACAGTTAAAAGTTTACATTTCGATGCAGTTTTTATAACCATGTCAGAGTTTTCCTCCCAAAAAGAGAAGTCTTTTGTAATGCTTTTGAAACTGCACATCACATCACTTTTTTTAATAAACACATGTACATTTGCATCAAATTGTTTTAGAGTGGCTGAATCTAAAGCCCCCGTTACACATAGCGATATCGCTAGCAATATCGCTGTAATGTCACTGGTTTTTGTGACGTTATAGCGATATTGCTAGCGATATCGCTATGTCTGATACTTACCTCCGACCGCTCCCCCGCTGGTTATCGCTGATCGTGCGAGAAGGTCCTGGACCATTTCTCATTGGGGGCTTCCTGTGGCGCCGACGAGCGACACGTGGACGCGGGCGGGAGGACGTCAGGATCGCCACGTCTGACAGGTAAGTAGCGACCCCCGACCCCTGCTATGTCGCTGGTGAGATCTGCCTGTGTGGCAGCTCACTAGCGACCACTTAGCGATGCACCAGCGATCCATATCGTTGTCGGGATCGCTGGTGCATCGCTAAGTGTAACGGTACCCTTAGACTTGGTGCCACTTTAAGTAGATCCTTATGTGATAAAAATCTGTCTTACTGTGTTTAAATGGGGTGAACAAGATGCAGATTTTTCAGGCAGAAGCTCTCCAGTTTAGGACAAATGCAACAAAGTGAATGAGCCTTTATTAATTTAGTTATATTTTATTTTAAGTCTATATGATATTTTTCTATAATCAATACAATTTTACACTGTTTCCTTAGGTTTGTATAAATTCCATGATATTCCCCGATGCACGATGCATGGCACAAAACTTTCTCTGGAATATTTTGCTATTAAATTACTATACCAGATAGGCATTAAGAAAGGTAATCATCTTCAATTACAATGGAGACTTTTAATGGAACCTGTCACCAGATTCTCCCCTATAAAGTAGGTCCAGCACTTGTAAGCCCTCGAATGCTGCATATATGTCCCTAATCCGCACTGCATAACACAAAAAAAAGCTTTTATTATACTCAACTAGGGCGCCGTCCGGTCAGATAGGTTTCGCTGGTTTTGACTCTTGATAAAGCGCATCCTCAATTGCGCATCCTCAATTGCGCATCCGCAATTGCCATCCTCCTTCTAGCTTCATGTGGATGACACAATCTTGCGTCATCAACACCATGTTGTACTTTGCCCTACTGTGCATGTGTACTTCTCTATGCCTGGACGAGGGCTAAGCAAAGTACTGTAATGCGCATGCACAGGGAAGTGGCAAATAGCTCCAGCACATGTGCACCACAGTACTTTTCTCTGCCCTCGGCAGGGCACAGAGAAATACGGCGGTGCAGTAGTGCGGTGGGGGACACTGTGTGGATGATATTGGATGCGTCATCCAGATGAAGCAATAAGGAGGACAGCAATTGCAAGAAGAGAGGAGTAGCCAGATCAAGACCAGACACACATCAACCTTGTCCGCCCCATCTGTGAGTATAATAAAGACTATTTTTTGTGTTATGCAGAGTGTATTAGTGTCATACATATAGCATTCTAAAATGCACAGTTAACCTACTAAATCCTGCTAATTTCTATCCCATGATGAAGAAGTACATGGTGAAGAGAACACAAGGATGTTTAACCAATCCTCATTCTTCTGAGTAGGGAAGTAATTTAGAATTTGTTTTACACAACAATTGTTTGGTATGTGCCGTCATTTTCTTTTGGAGGTTTGACGCCTTGGCAGCTTTGTGTACCTAGAGGCTGGAGGGCTTAGGAGCAAACAGTAATGCTGAGAGCAGGCTTTTTCTCACAACAGTACCTTGGTGGGTGCTTGATTTCTTATGATTTTGCCACTTTCACTCCCTATTGAGTTTGATGCAATTTTCCCTCAAACAAAATCTAACATGATGGGAAGTAGAAAAAGAGAGACTATTAATTGGTAGACAAGCTGGGTTTTGCAGCCTTTTTCAAGAATATCTGACTTTTGTAAGCAATAAAAATCATAAGCAGTGGAAATAAAATGAGCAATGCCAAGTCCTGCTTTTACATAAAATAAATATCTGTAGATAGATTAATGTAGTGACAAAATTCAGAAGAAATAATCTCTTGCCAACCCAAGAAGACTGTCATTGGGCGACATGCCACTTTATAAATAGTGCATTTAGTGTGAAAGGGGTTAGCCTGGGATAAGTTACTGCAAAGGAAAATGCTTAGATATGAAAAAAAATACAAAAATGTTCTATGAGTATAGAGTAGTTCAGCTCTGTCCCTCCAGAAGCACTAGTCTTCTAGTTTATCAATATCACAAGTTACATGAATTCTGTCTCCCTCACATCTCCGAAATACTCAGATGCATATAGAACTGTACATAGCAGCTGTAATGTGTCCATGAGCTTGATGTATATACCAGCATATAAGCAGCACACAATCTATACACTCAAGGTCTATGTGATCTCAAGAAGAGGGAATACATTTCAAGGTGATCTACCTTCTTCAAAAATTCATGTTAAGCCATGTCAGATATTAACACCTTCCTTGACCCTTGCACTAACTATTACATAGAATATTAAGACTTTACACATTGAGTGTATTTGCTGCAAATTTTCCTCTTGGATTTGAATGCAAAAAACCTCCAGGCTAAAAAAGTACCAGCTAAGTAATAATAATAATTTTATTTCTATAGCGCCGACATATTCCGCAGCACATTACATTTCAGAGGGGACTTGTACAGACAATAGACCTTACAGTTTAACCATAAACATATAGATCAAAACAGATACCAAGAGGAATGAGGGCCCTGCTCGCAAGCTTACGATTTATGAGATAAGTAGATAAAATATTGTTAAAATCTCATCTACACAATTGCACTATTTTATACATGAAAATAAGCTGGTGGAATGGATTTTAACCACTTCCAATGTTCTTTTTTCCTTTTTTTTGTTTTTTCCTCCCTTTCTTCCAAGAACCTTAACTTTTAAATTTTGTTGTCAATAACACCATTCATTTTAGCATGTGACGCACTGGAAAGTGTTAAAAAATTCTAAATGCATTAAAATTGCAAAAAAGTGCAATTCCACAATTGTTTTATGGGTGTATTTACCATTTTCTCTATATGGACTTTTACAGATGTAGCAATACCAAATATGTGTATTTTTTATTTCTTTATTTTTAATGTGATTTGAACTTTTATGTGTTTTTATTTTCTTCGTATGTTTATAAACTTTTTTCACTTTCTACTGTGCTTGCTAGTCCCCCTAGGGACTGTGTATATTAAAAATACAGACTGTCTTTCTCAAGAGTACAATAAAGAGAGGCATAGGGGTCTTCAGCAGACCCCAAGCCATCAGGGCAACCCATCAACACCCTGTGATCAAGTCATGGGAATGCCAATTGCGCATAGAATGACACACCCATCTGCTGGCGCATATTAAATGCTGCTGTCAAAGATTGACAGCAGTATTTAACAGGCTAATATCCTATGAAAGACAGAGAAGGAGGGGGAAGCTCATGCTGCAGCGACTTGTCTTTACACTTATTAGCAATGCTGCGAGGAGGATACAAGAGAGAATAGAGGCTCCCTAGTGCATAGTAGAATTGCTGACATATAGACAATTACTGAAATATTTCACAGTCACTATTGATATTACTTTCAAGCAAAATGAAAATACAGAAGATATGAAAAGAAAATAATCATTGCTGTGATTTTCTAATCCATATTTAATGTTCCTTTAAATTAAATAGCGGGTTATATCTACATGTCAGTCATAGGGTCATGTGTCAGCAAAACTTCTTCATGCTCCATGATGTACTATAACATCATGGAGTGTGCAGGTGCATAAAGTGGTCTCTGAAGCTGCGTCTGCTCCATATAGGGCAGGTGCTGGCTGTGTTATGCAATCGGCATTTGCTTATAATAACAAGATTGGACCTCTCTAAAAGTTTTCATCACCGACGGGGCCCATCTCCACCTTTGTGTTTCCGTTTTTTCCTCATTATGTTCACAGAGCCGTAACTCTTATTTTTCTGTTCACATAGACTTATGACTGCTTGTTTTTTGCGGGACGAGTTGTATTTTTGATTGACACCATTAAGTTTCCCACATAGTTTACTGGAACAAATAAAATTAAGGCCACAGCATCGTTGCATATAGCAAAAATCACGGCCTCCTTTGAAACCCAGCCACAGATCTTCAGCAGACCCTCGGCTTTCATAGCATCCAATCAACAACCTGCAATCAGATTATGAGTGCGCCGATGGGTGTATGGAATGATATGTTCCCATGCCAGCACGTGTTAAATGCCGCTGTCAGAGGTTTATATCTGCACATAACAGGTTAATAATTGCGGTTAGAGCACTCCACCCACTTCCGACTTGCGCCATCCATGTAAGGTGGTTGTCGTGAAGGGGTTAAATGGCGTGATCCTGCAGATGACCCCTGATCTGGCCGGCTCCAGCACCATGAACAGCTATTCACTGAGGTGCTTGGTGTCGCACCCCATTGGTCAGATATTGATTACTTATAAGGATCGGCCATCTATATAAAAGTCCTGGAGAACCCCATTAATATAACATATAATCATGGGCAAAAGTGTTGGTGGTGCGCCCCACAGGGCCTTAGGTTACTCAGTACCGGGCCCATCAACTTCAATGGGGGATGTCACGGTGACGGTGACCCGGTCCGTGGCCCTGGGCGTCCAGTAATAAAATGGGGGAAAGTTGTGTGGTATGTAAGTGTGACACCACCCGTGGTGTTCGGCAATTAATGGCCGATGCTGCTTTTTTTTGGTCCCCTGGAGCTGATGGTGACGCAGCCAAGATGGTTCAGCTTCCCACGGGTAGAGCAGGGAGCCCCAGGGCAAATATATTTGATTAATAGTTCAGATGGCGGTGAACGTTGGGGTGCAGAGAAATAAGAGATGGACACAGAGAGGTGCAGTTTCTTTACCTTTTACTTGCAAGTGTTTGCAATCCAGAGTACCACATACAGGTTATTTATTGAGTCCGGCTCACCTGGAGGCATTCAGGGAATCCACCCTGCCAGGTGGGGGTTTGGGACCTTCCTTCTGCGCTTTATGCGTGGGTCTCTGCTGTTTGTAACTAAGCTGCGACCCTCTATTGCGTGATGGTTTCTCTAACCTGTATGTGTCATGATCCAGTGTTGGATCTGGCGGTATTAAAAGCACAAAGTGAACTTTTTTTACTTTGGTTCAGTTCAAAGGTGTTTTGACTGTCCCCGGTGGTGTTGAGTGGTATCGCACCTTAGGTTAATGTGCACTTAATTATAATTCAGGTGTTGGACTCTATAATTGGGTCTCAGGGAGTTCACTCACTGCTGGTGATATTTCTTGCTGAGTTGTTGGAGAGCCTGGTGGAAGGATGGAGCGGGATAGGAGTCCTGCGCAGTCAGCCAGAGAGAATGAGTGCCAGCTAATGGTGTCTGCAGGAAGGACTGGCATGGCTTGGTGGAGTCGCAGTTTATGGTGTCGGCGGGAAGTGCGGGCATGGCTTAGAGGAGTGGCGACTAGGAAGAGAGTTGCACTCAGCATGCTCTACTTGGTTGCTGAGAACTGGACTCGAACATGCTTGGATTCTTGGCAGAGGCTGGACTCATCTTGGGACTCTGTGTACTGGACTGCTGCAAGTGGTGATGGACTCTGCTCCCAGGCTGCACGATGGTGACGGATCCAGTTATGGTGATGGATCCAGGTGGAGGGGAAGATGCACGCAGGTGGTGGGCTCTGTTGCTTGGAGCGCACGCAACAGAGCAAAGATAAGTGGTGTTTCCCCTGTATTGTCTGTTTCCCTCATGTGTGTTATTAGTGCAGTGGTGGGATTAGTTTCCGCACCGACCTATTCCCTAGTGAGGGTTTAGGGTCAGGGCGAGCTAGGGCGTTGAGGTACGCGTGCGGCGCCCGGTGCGAAACCGGCATAGGGAATGTCAGGAGTGCAGGGACACTGGCTCAGGGGAGCTCAGGAGGTCTCCAATTCCCTTTTCCCTATAGCAGGGCCCACCACTGTTAATGTTTCCCAGGTTCCCCCTTTATTATTTAATTTCGCCGTACTGGAGGCGGTGTTTCCAGAAATGTATTTATAACGTGTAATTCCCAAATTCGCCAGGTGGAGGCGGCGTATCCACCTGCACGTTTTATTATTTAAATGCGCCCCACTGGAGGCGGTGTTTCCAGGGTCACGTGTGTTATGGGTTCGCCCAGCGGAAACATCTGCGTCCTGACACACGTGATCATGACAGTATGGCTGTCAGCGTGAGCCTATTCCATGGGTACTGTCCTTTTCACTGTCAGCCCCGGACTCCTGATCCGCTGACGTGCCTTCAGGTGTTCAATGTCGCTCAGGAACTTGCAGTCCCCTGTACTTCCAGATTCGGCGGTCAAGACATACAGCTCCTGCCTAGCCCAGGACTCTGGTGTCCCTTTCTCTCTATTAGCGCTTCGCTCTGAGGTCTGCTATACGCAGTTTTTAGCTTCCCCGGAGCCTCTTGTCTCTGCTCCCGTCCTTCCCCTCCTCACAGATCAACTCCCCGTCACCAACTGACTGGATATTCCAGAAAGATCCTTTACCTCAGGCTTAACTGTGTTGTCATCCGCTCAGCTGCTCTCGTTTCCATGACAACTCCCCTGTTTTCTCTCACAGCTGACTGCTTGCTGACTCACTAACCCCCTCTGCTGGCCCGAATTTATAAGGCAGCTCCCCTTTCTGACCTGCAGCAGGATTTGTCATGTAATCTGTGTTACCTGGCATGGGGGCCCCCCTCCTGTCTCCAGGCATGACTTTACCCCTTAGAGGGAGAGAATGTCACTGTGACGACCAGACTCTGGGGTGTCACATTCCCCCAGTGAAGTTCAGTACTCACGGACTGAGGAAACATAACAACAATTGTTAAGAACAACAATTAATGAAAATTTACAAAGTCTTAAAAATGTAAAAATTATCAAAACCAGAAAAGAAAAAGAAACAATAACACAGTTACTGCAGCGACCAGTCCCTATGCTGCCGTCCAGTAATTGTCTTTGTCCTTGTACCTGGGGTTTGGGGTTTGGCCTTAGCCCACTTTGTGTGTCGTCCCTAGGTGTGGCTACAGGGCACTCTGTAGATGGACCTGTCTTTTCAGCCATGCCGGCGGCTTATTTTCAAGGCCAAGTTGGGGTAACTATTTACAAATAAAGTTCTGACTACACATAGTCCTGTGGTCCAACTGTCCTTCAACTAGTTATTACGAATACTTAAAAAAGTTCATACAGTAAGTCTCTGTAGGCTCTCATGCTTAATGGTTACAACTATATATTCTTATTAATTTATTTACATTATGTATTCTCTATAATGGACAGGGATCTGACCTCTGGTACTACGAGTGGATCTACGCAGTATAGGTAACTCTGATGACCTGATCTGTTCTCTAATTTCTACTACTGTGCACTAGTCACTACGCTATAAGTGGACTTACTGACAGATTCGCTGCTAGCAGGGGACAGATTTCTGCATTCCACTGGAGATGTGACATCTGTTACTGGAGCCATTTCCTTAAGAGTCTCTGCTTCATCCGATGCAGTAGGCTGATGAAAGGTTAGGACTGGTACTACGATAGCCTGATTCACTTGTGTCCACGTCCGAAGAAATTCTCTAAGGATAGTATGGGTCTTCTCTTCCACCTCTACTGTAGGCCGTGGAGTGTCTTGGACTTCCTCTTTGCCTTTCAATTGATCAGGGCACACCTTTAAATGATCTCTTGAGACTGCCTCTAAGGTTTCTCCTCTATCCTTGCTGATGAGGCATACCTTGGTGTTATTAAAGTCTGAAGGTATAACGGTGTATGGCTCTGTCTCCCACTGGTCTTCTAGTTTTTGAACTCGTCTCTTTCTTTTGAGTACTTGTTCTCCTGGTGTCAAGGGAACTGCAGGGGCATGTTGATTGTAATTCCTTTCCTGCCTCTATCTTGCTTGGGACAAACTTTTCTCCACACATTCTTGCACTTTGCGGTATTGTTGCTGCCGCTCTGTATCCCATTCTGCATCTGGTGATGTCATCTCAGGTGTTAAGACTCCCATGTCTAAATCGATGGGTAACTTGCCAGGTCTTGCCCTCATCAGGTAGGCCAGAGTGCAATTGGTGGTGTTTACGGTATATGATTATATAGATCTACCAGATCTGGCAACTTCTCTGGCCACTGGTTTCATTCTTCCAGAGGTAAGGTCTTCAATAAATCAATGACCACCTGGTTCATCTTCTCACACATGCCATTTGTCTGTGGATGGTACTGCAAAGCAAGCTAACGGGGGCACCACCGAAATATAAAAAGGGGATCCAACCCTGGCCTACAACCTATATATGACAGTCACAAGCAGTCTGTGGATGGTATGGCGTCGTCCTGATTTTCTTGCAACTGTACATGTTACAGAACTCCTGGAACACTTCTGCCTCAAAGGCTGGACCTTGGTCGGTGAGCACTTGTTCAGGGTATCCGTGCGGTCGACAAAAGTGTTGCTGAAATGCCTTGACTGCTGTCTTCGCTGTTTGGTCTTTAACAGGCACGACTACCAAGAATCTTGAGTAATGGTCAACGATGGTCAGGGCATAGGTAGGTGTAGCCATTCCTACTCGGAGTTAACTTCACGTGATCCAAGGCTACCAGTTCAAGCGGCTGTTTTGTGATTGGCTGTAATGGGGCTCGCTCGCTGTTACAGTCTTTTCTGTGCAGGTTGCATGGGCCACATTCTCGGCACCACTTCTCAATGGCTCTCCTCATGCCAACCCAGTACAATCTTTCACGAAATAGGACCTCCAACTTCTTCCACCCGAAGTGTCCTGCTCCATTGTAATACACCTCCAAGACCATCGGCGCATCCCTCTTTGGGACTACCACCTGCCAGACCAGTTTGTGTGTGTTGATGTTCCTCCGACACAGTTTACCCTCGTAGATGAACAGCTTGCCTCTCTCCTTCCATAACTGCTGCGCTTCCTGTGGGTCATCTGGACCAGGGTGTGAATCAGCTTGTGCCAGCCACTCCTTTACTAGGCGAACAGCTGGGTAGGTATCTTGTGTCTCTGCCCACTCATGATGGGGTAATGGATTCAACATTACCTTATCGTCACATTTTGTTATACATTTGTTTATTTCCTTTGTATTGGAAAAACTCACACAAAACCTTAACCTAGGATGCAAACCCATATTTTCGGACACTGGGCCCTACATTGTGACCCAAAATCCTTTGGTAATCTTTAGATTTCATGATGCATTGCATACAGTCAAGGCACCCATTGTCAGAGATAGCAAAACAACCCCAAAACATCTGTAAACCTCCACCATATTTGACTGTTGGTAATGTGTTCATTACTTTGTAGGCCTCACTCCATTTTCGGTAAACAATAGACTGATGTGATTTACCAAAAAGCTCTATCTTGATCTCATCTCTCTATAAGATGCTTTCCCAGATGGATTTAGGCTTATGTACATTTTGACAAATTGCTGCCTAGCATTTTTATGTTTCTATGTCAGCAGTGGCGTCCTCCTCAGTCTCCTGCAATAGCATTTCATTTCATTCAAATATCTATCAACGGATATTATGTGCTGACGCTGATGCACCCTAAAGGTACTGTCACACTTAGCGATGCACCAGCGATCCCAACGATATGGATCGCTTGTGCATCACTAAGTGGTCGATAGTGAGCAGGCAGATCTCACCAGTGACATAGCAGCGGTCGGGGGTCGCTACTTACCTCTTAGACGAGGCGATCCGGACATCCTCCCGCCCGCGTCCACGCATCGCTCGTCTCCACAGCAGGAAGCCCAGCAGGAAGCTGACGACGAGAAACGGCCCAGGCCGTTCTAGCGTGATCAGCAATAACCAGCGGGGGAGCCGGTCGGAGGTAAGTATCACACATAGCGATATCGCTAGCAATATCGCTGCTGCGTCACAAAACCAGTGACATTATAGCGATATTGCTAGCGATATCACTTAGTGTGACGGGGCCTTAAGCCTGCAGCACAGCTTGAATTTCTTTGCAGTTTTATTGGGGTTGCTTATCCACCATCAGGACTATCATATGTTGCAACCTTTCATCAATTTTTCTCCACGTTCAGGGAGATTATGTACACTGCGTGGGATGTAAACTTCTTGATTATGTTGCGCATCATGGACAAAGGAACATCAAATTGGAATTTCAACTCCTCAGACAGTTCTCTTCTTTCTGTTTGTTATGCTTAGCATGACACACACAGACACATGATGCGCAGACTGACTTAACTTCTCCTTCTCCTCTTTTTATCTGGTTTCAGGTGTGATTTTAATATTGTTCACACCTGTTACTTGCCACAGGTGGGTTTTGACAAGCATCACATCTTTGAAACAAAGTTGTTTACTAGCATTTTTGGAAAGTTGCCAACAAATTTGCCTGGTCTATTTTAGGGGTTTAGTGTAAAATTATGCCCAATGTGCCTTTTTTTCTCAGTTTTCTTGTATTGCTGCAATATACAGAAAGGAAATGAACAGTGTATATCTTGCATCGTACTGTATATCTTGTAGTGAATATCTTGACTTCCTTATTGGTGAATAAATAAGTGGTTATTTCAATAGTAGCAGCAGTTTACCAGCTTCAGGCTATTGACCAAAGGATTTGTAAGAAAGTCCGTGGCAAGTCTCTTGGTTGGATATTTATGAAGTAGTAGGGATGCTCTCATTCTTGTTAATTCTTAATTACATCTAAAATCTCATTTGTTTTTTTTTTGTGAAAACTCATCCATCATTTTACACCAAATATTACAACATTTACTACTACTAATGTAACTACCACTAGTGTTACTACTAGAGTTGAGTGAAACGGGTCGAAAAAATTCAAAAGTCGCCGACTTTTGGCAAAGTCGGGTTTCATGAAACGAAACCCGACCTAGGATGAGGTCGGCCACGAGGTCGGCGACTTACGCGCCAAAGTCGCGTTTCAAAAGTTTGTTTTGCGCTCTTTTTCAGCCAATCAGGATCCACGGACACTGTGGGCAACGTGATGACATAGGCACGGGTCACCACCATCTTTCAGAAGGGCATGCAAGTGATTGGCTTGCTTTGGTGGGCGTCACAGGGGGTATAAAAGGGCGTGCACGCCGACCGCCATCTTACTTCTGCCGATCTTAGCATAGGGAGAGGTTGCTGCTGATTCTGTAGGGAGAGCGTTAGGCAGGGAAGAAGACAAAAAAACTGCTTCTGCTGCTAGCGATTTGGCCTGCACAACACACCAGTCACTGTGTGTGCAGTGCAAGGGGAGGCTATATAGTGGTGTATCAGTGGTGTTGGTTGTTGGGCTGCCTTCTAAGGCTTCCTGACAGGCTGGCATTGCTGTTTACCCACTGCTCCGCAAACTGCTTTTTTAAAAGCAATCCAATCTCCCTTATCCTCTAGTCACTTTGGTCACAGCTGCGCCATCGAGCCTGTCACATAGCGCTCAGATATTCATTGGGCCTCAAACTGCTTAAGCAATCCCAATTTTTTTTTTTTGTCCTGCTAAGAAAAAAAAAAAACTGCTTCTGCTGCTGATAGCAATTTGGCCTGCACAACACACCAGTCACTGTGTGTACAGTGCAAGGGGAGGCTATATAGTGGTGTATCAGTGGTGTTGGTTGTTGGGCTGCCTTTTAAGGCTTCCTGACAGGCTGGCATTGCTGTTTACCCACTGCTCCGCAAACTGCTTTTTTAAAAGCAATCCAATCTCCCTTATCCTCTAGTCACTTTGGTCACAGCTGTGCCATCGAGCCTGTCACATAGCGCTCAGATATTCATTGGGCCTCACACAATCCAAAAGTGTCCAGTGTCCAAAAGTGTGTGCAGATATTCAAAATCTCCCTTATCCTCTAGTCACTTTTGTCACAGCAGTGCCATCGAGCCTGTCACATAGCGCTGAGATAACAGTGGGCCTCACACAATCCAAAAGTGTCCACTGTCCAAAAGTGTGTGCAGATATTCAAAATCTCCCTTATCCTCTAGTCACTTTTGTCACAGCAGTGCCATCGAGCCTGGCACATAGCGCTGAGATATCAGTGGGCCTCACACAATCCAAAAGTGTCCAAAAGTGTGTGCAGATATTCAAAATCTCCCTTATCCTCTAGTCACTTTTGTCACAGCAGTGCCATCGAGCCTGTCACATAGCGCTGAGATATCAGTGGGCCTCACACAATCCAAAAGTGTCCAGTGTCCAAAAGTGTGTGCAGATATTCAAAATCTCCCTTATCCTCTAGTCACTTAGGTCACAGCAGTGCCATCGAGCCTGTCACATAGCGCTGAGATAACAGTGGGCCTCACACAATCCAAAAGTGTCCAGTGTCCAAAAGTGTGTGCAGATATTCAAAATCTCCCTTATCCTCTAGTCACTTTTGTCACAGCAGTGCCATCGAGCCTGTCACATAGCGCTCAGATATCAGTGGGCCTCACACAATCCAAAAGTGTGTGCAGATATTCAAAATCTCCCCTGTCCTATAGACACCTTGTACCTTGTTTTACATTACTATATAGTTTGTTGGATTTTGTCTACATTTCTACCAAAAATGAGGAAGGCTGGTGGAAGAGGCCGTGGAATTGGGCGGGGGTTGGCAGCTGGTAATGATGGTGTTGGTGGTGGATCTGATGGTAGTGGCAAGAGCAAAATAGGACCGAATGCAGGAGGTGCTGACCCTGCGTCATCGTCTGGCTACATAAGGCCTCGAACGCTTAGTTTTCTAGGAGTTGGCAAACCGCTTTTAAAGCCAGAGCATCAGGAAAAAGTTTTGTCTTACATTGCTGACTCAGCCTCCAGCTCTATCGCCTCCTCTTCTTCAGTTGTAAAAAGTAAAAGCACTGAGTCGTCATTGGAGGCTCATGTTCATGAACCACACCTTTCCTTGTGTCCTTCACCCCAACCAAGATGGAAGGATGACGCAGGCCATACTACTGATTACTCCATGGAGCTGTTTTCACATACCATGCCTGGATTATCAAGTGAAATGGTGAATTACCCAGGCCAAGATGAATCTGACATGGAGTACACTGATGCACAGCCGCTGATGGATGATTCTGCTGGTACATTCACTCAGAGCACTACATTGTCCTCGCAGTGTACAGAGCCAGATTCTGACCCTGATGAGACTCAGGTGCCCCTTCCCGCACACTATACCACCATACACGGTGACGCAGAGGAAGGTGCACATGACATAGAAGAGGAGGTGATGGATGACCCAGTTGTTGACCCAGATTGGCATCCATTGGGGGAAGAGGGTGCTGCTTCCAATAGCTCAGATGAGGAGCATCCACAGCAGACATCGACATCGCAACAGCTGTTATCTGGCAGGCCCGGAGCACTCCAAAGACAGGTTCCAAACATCAAAAGAGTTGCTGGACAGCTTGTCCAGAGGGTCAAAAGATCACAGCGTGCTAGGCCGCAAAATGTCTGCCAAAGTAGGAAGAGTGCAGTGTGGCACTTTTTTGAACAAAATCCTCATGATCAGGCCAAGGTTATCTGTAAGAAGTGCGCAAAGACCTTTAGCCGAGGGAAAAATCTGAAAAATTTGAACACCAGTTGCATGCTTAGACATTTAACCAGCATGCACTTGCAAGCGTGGACACAACACCAAACCTCAAGTGCCACATGAGCAACTGATCACAACGAAGGTAGTCAGCAACGCTACATTGTTTCCCCCACTGTAAGCCCACCGGTTAGCACAGCAGCAAATGTTGAGGTGTCGTTGCAAGACCACAGCAGTCAGGGAATCCCACAGAACACCAACTCCATCACCATCATCAACCCTCTCTCAGTCCGCCCTGTCCACCGCTACTTCCACCATATGCAGCTCTCAAGTCCAGCTCACCCTCCCAGACACTATGAGTAGGTCAAGAAAGTACTCAGTCTCTCATCCGCGTACACTGGGTTTGAACGCCCACATTGCCAAACTAATCTCGTTTGAGATGATGCCCTTTCGGTTGGTGGAAAGCACAGCTTTCCGCGAACTCATGGCCTATGCAGTACCATGCTATGACCTACCCAGTCGCCACTTCTTCTCTCGCAAAGCCATCCCAGCCCTCCACCATCATGTGAAAGACCGCATTGTCCATGCACTCAAGCAGTCAGTGAGCGGAAAGGTGCACCTCACAACTGAAGCATGGTCCAGTCGGCATGGCCAGGGCCGTTACGTGTCCATCACTGCGCACTGGGTTAATGTGGTGGATGCAGGGTCCACAGGGGACAGCGGTGGTGGGACAGTGCTGCCTAGCCCACGGTATAGGAAACAGTTGGCTGTAGGCGTTCGACCCTCCTCCTCCTCCTCCTCCTCCAGAAGCGAAAGCTCGTCCACAGAGCGCAGTCGTACGAGCACTCCATCTGCAGCTGCCACTGTTGCACACGATGTGTCCCCCTATCGAGCAGCTAGTGGAAAGCGTCAGCAGGCTGTGTTGCAGATGATGTGTTTGGGCGACAGACACACCGCCGAGGTGCTGGCCGAGTACTTGAAGCGACAAACTGAGACATGGCTGGGCAGTGTACATCTTGAGGCAGGCAAGGTAGTTAGTGATAACGGCCGTAATTTTGTGGCAGCCATAGCCCTTTCAAAACTCAGCCACATACCTTGCTTGGCTCACACCTTGAACCTGGTGGTACAGTGCTTCCTCAAAAATTATCCGGAGTTAACAGCCCTGCTCCATAAGGTGCAAAGACTGTGCGCGCACATCCGCCGGTCGCCTGTACACTCCGTTCGTATGCAGAAGCTGCAGCGATTGCTCCACCTTCCCAACCACCGCCTCATTATCGACATTGCAACAAGGTGGAACTCCACCCTGCACATGGTGGAGCGGCTGTGCGAGCAGAGGCAGGCCATAATGCATTTGTGGGAGGATACACGGCCAGGCACTTTGAGAGCAGCCATGGAGTTGACAGGTGTGCAGTGGTCGAAGCTGAAAGACCTTTGTAAAGTCCTTCAGTGTTTTGAGGAATGCACACGGCTGGTAAGCGCAGACGACGCCATCCTAAGCATGAGCATCCCACTTATGCGTCTGCTCATGCAAACTTTGACGCACCTTAAGGAGCAGGCGTCTGCAGCCAATGTTGATGAGGAGGAAGAGGAGGAGGGAATCCTTGATGACATTCAGCCATTGTCTGCTCAGGGACCTCTCCTGGACGAGGTGGAGGAAGAAGAGGAGGAGGAGGATGATGATGGGGATGATTACTTAGGGGAGGAGGATGCATCTCGTGGGGCAAGTGAAAATGTTGGCGCGGCAAGGTCTGGTACAGGGTTTGTGCGTGACTGGAGGGATGTGGATTTGCCAGAAAGTGCTCCTCCACCCAGCACTCGCAGTGCATCATTGACACCGGGAACATTGGCCCACATGTCAGATTATGCCTTGCGGATCCTAAAAAGGGACCCCCGCATTGCCAAAATGATGAACGATGACAACTACTGGTTGGCCAGCATCCTGGATCCACGCTATAAAGGCAAATTACAAAACATCATGCCACAGGAGAACCTTGACCTAATATTGGCTAATAAACAAGCAACTCTGGTAAATCGGTTGCTTGAGGCATTCCCAGCACACAGCAGCGGTGATGGTTCTCACACGAGCCGTACGGGCCGGGGGCAGCTTGGCAGAGGTGTTCGTGGTGCACACAGCAGAAGTGGCGTTGGAGACAGGGGTTTCATGACAATGTTGTGGACTGATTTTTCAAATACCGCTCACACAACTGGTAATACTGCATCGATGGAAAGTGACAGGAGACAGCAGTTGTCAACTATGGTTACAAACTACTTTTCCTCCCATATCGATGTTCTCCCACACAGGTCATTCCCCTTTGACTATTGGGCCGCTAAACTGGACACCTGGCCTGAATTGGCCCAATATGCCTTACAGGAGCTCGCTTGCCCAGCTGCAAGTGTGCTATCAGAAAGAGTCTTCAGTGCAGCTGGATCAATCCTGACAGAAAAAAGGACCCGTCTGTCAACCCAAAATATGGATGATCTAACCTTCATTAAAATGAACCACGCATGGGTTTCCAAGGCTTTTGTCCCACCTTCCCCTGATGACACATAGGGTGACAGAAAAATGGCTTACTTTGGTCCACCTCTTCCTGGTACTTCACCTATTTCGCCTTTTGCATCAGCTGAATGTCCAACATCAACATATGCCACTTTCTAAAACTCCCTAACTGTGCTGCCTCCCCCCCCATGGCCGGGGTCACCACCTAGCGCACGACACCGTGCGAGTGCCGTTGCCCTGGACAGGTGGGTAGGCCAACTCTTGGGTGCGGGCACTGGCACAGGGTCCCTCATAGTGCAATCAAGTGTCTCTGACGGTGGTGGTGCACACCCGCCGTCAGACACACCGCTGTACTATGAGGGGCCCAGTGCCAGTACCGACACCCATGAGTGGGCCCCCCTTGCTTGGGCAGGGCCCCAGCATTTGCAATCTTTACCTCTCCCTGCTCCTCCGCTGTGTAATCTGGGCCGTCAAATCCATACTGTGCCTGACACCGTCTGAGCCTGCCTCCTGATGTATAGACATATATTTTGAATGTGTACGCTATCCATACATGTTATCCGGGGATACGGTACCCTTTCTAACCTTTGTGCAATCCATACTGGGCCTAACACCGTCTGAGCCTGCCTCCTGAGACATATATTTTGAATGTGTACGCTATCCATACATGTTATCCGGTGATACGGTACCCTTTCTAACCTTTGTGCAATCACGTGCAATCCATACTGGGCCTAACACCGTCTGAGCCTGCCTCCTGAGACATATATTTTGAATGTGTACGCTATCCATACATGTTATCTGGGGATACGGTACCCTTTCTCACCTTTGTGCAATCACGTGTAATCCATACTGGGCGTGAGAACGGCTGGCGAGCTGTTAAGCAAGCTACAGCACCTGTCCAGACAAGTACAGGGATTCCCTAGCGAGGAGACTTATTTGATTGTTTTCAATGTTGGGACAGCAATTTTTGGGGAGCACTATACTCTGGAGAATGATAGATGGGGCCCACCATACACTGGAACATTCCAAAGGTGGACATCAGACACTGGAGCAGCATTTACAGGGCCCATTATACACTAGAGCATTAGAAATGGGGCCCATTATGTTTTGAGCATTATTTGGGCCCATAAGACAGTGGAGCTTCATCCATGGGGACCAACATATACTGTAGCATTATGTGGAGCTCATCATATACTGTTTCAAACATTATATGGGACCAATGATTCTGTATGGAGAAATAGATGGGCCTCGTCATGAGATGTAAAAAGTGAGGTATTTTTCATTGGACTATACCGCTATTTCTCTGCCGTATCGGAGCATGATGAGTTGTGGTATGTGTTAAAGGGGCGCTCTTTCGCCCAGGGCACATGAAAACCTGGAGCCAGCCCTCCCCCCCCACAGTTTGTAGCCAAATAACCCCCATTTTTCAGTGCGTAACTTGTATTATGAAGTTAATTAAGGTTGACAAGCTTAAGAAAGAAGAATTGATGCTTTTGGCATTCAAATGGGCACTGTAGGTGTGTTTCCTGTCCTTCTCTCACTGCCGACTTTTATTCCCCATTGACTTACATTGGGTTTCGTGTTTCGGGACGACCCCGACTTTTCCCTATAATCGGACGATCTTGCTCGACCCGACTTTTGGAAAAGTCGGGTTTCACGAAACGAAACGCGACCCTAAAAAAACAAAAGTCGCTCAATTCTAGTTACTACTACTACTGCTACTAATTGTAATAATAATAATAAAAAAATAATAATGAAAGCTATACGTCTCAGACAGAGGCATCCTCTCACTACAGGTATTTTAAATTAATTGAATTAATCATAAGCTTAAAAGTCTCAAGCGGTTGTGTTTAACTTCCCCGGCTTTAATTAAAACATCTGTGCACTTTTAATTTATCGATTTCTTCAACTCATATGTCATGTTTTTAACACACCTCAGCATGCACTGCTTCATTTTAACCCAATTTCCACTTAACTGAAGCAATTAAATTCACCCCTGATTAATTAAAGCATCCATACTTTAGTGCTTAAGTCAGCTTGTGTGGCTTTCCCTTCATGGTTTGTGAATGTCAGGGATTTGACACACCTGATGAGTTTTTTGTCCTCTGAAATTCTTGGATGTCTCTTACTATTATTGAAATAGGATGCTCTGGAAATGCAGATTTTGTACATTTGTTTAGAGACTGAGGGAGTGGACTTTATAATCCTGTATGCTACTGAGCGGCTGGATGTTCACAAGAGGTGTGCAGCCAAAGGAAAATGCCTGATGCCAAAATACATGTCCCATTGTTAGCAAAAAGATTACAGGGCTTTCCTAGGATAGCCTTTCCTCAAGATAGGTTATCAATATCCAGCCAGTGAGGTCCAACTTTTTGTCACTCCTGTCTTGGTTCAGCTTTGTTTACCTGCATAACATCTACTTAGTAATGGCCGTTTTCGATATTGCAGCAGCTTTTGATACACTTCAATGGAGCAAAGCTGCAATATTCAGCATGCCCAAAAATGCTAATAAACAGGGGAGCTGAAAGGCTAACCACCAATGATAGGGTATTAATGGCAACTCATACCTAGGGAAAGACCATCAATGGTATCTTAAAAATACCATCTAGTTTATATATGGGGATTCTGGCCTCATGTACACTGACAATGGATCTCTTTTATATACAGTGGGTACGGAAAAAAAATTTTTGTCAGCTCACCAAACCGTAGCAAATGCGAAGTCTGGAGGAATGCAATCAATCCTGGGCGGTACAGGGAACTTGGATGCCGGAAAATCTTGTAGGCACAATACTTAGGAGTAGAGTTGAGCGACTTTTGTTTTTTTAGGGTCGAGTTTCGTTTCGTGAAACCCGACTTTTCCAAAAGTCGGGTCGAGCAAGATCGTCCGATTATAGGGAAAAGTCGGGGTCGTCCCGAAACACGAAACCCAATGTAAGTCAATGGGGAATAAAAGTTGGCAGTGAGAGGAGGACAGGAAACACACCTACAGTGCCCATTTGAATGCCAAAAGCATCAATTCTTCTTACTTAAGCTTGTCAACCTTAATTAACTTCATAATACAAGTTACGCACTGAAAAATGGGGGTTATTTGGCTACAGTTGTGGGGGGGAGGGCTGGCTCCAGGTTTTCATGTGCCCTGGGCGAAAGAGCGCCCCTTTAACACATACCACAACTCATCATGCTCCGATATGGCAGAGAAATAGCGGTATAGTACAATGAAAAATACTTCACTTTTTACATCTCATGACGAGGCCCATCTATATCTCCATACAGAATCATTGGTCCCATATAATGTTTGAAACAGTATATGATGAGCTCCACATAATGCTACAGTATATGTTGGTCCCCATGGATGAAGCTCCACTGTCTTATGGGCCCAAATAATGCTCCAAACATAATGGGCCCCATTTCTAATGCTCTAGTGTATAATGGGCCCTGTAAATGCTGCTCCAGTGTCTGATGTCCACCTTTGGAATGTTCCAGTGTATGGTGGGCCCCATCTATCATTCTCCAGAGTATAGTGCTCCCCAAAAATTGCTGTCCCAACATTGAAAACAATGAAATAAGTCTCCTCGCTAGGGAATCCCTGTACTAGTCTGGACTCCTTGTCGTCCCCATCTTCCATCTCATTGCACAGTATTTCAACCTTGCAAGTGCTGTGATCCTGAGCAAGCAGGGGGGGCCCACTCGTTGGCGACGGCACTGGCACAGGGCCCCTGATAGTACGGTGGTGTGTCTGATGGCGGGTGGGCCGAACCTGCACTTTCATCTGCAGCTTCCTCTTTGTCACTGTGTAAGATGGAACTGTATATGGGAAGGGTAACCTGAGTTTCATCAGGGTCAGATTCAGGCTGTGTAGCGTGCGAGGGGAATGTAGTGGTCTGGGTCAATGTACCAGCAGATTCATCGAGCAGTGGCTGGGCATCAGTGCACTTGTGTCGCCCCCAGGAGTACGGTCGCCACAGCGGTATTACCTTCCTCCTAGGGAGTGTGATGTCATGCTTGGGAGCAACGAAGGATCTCTCTAGCAGGTTAACTGATTGGGCGGCGTTATTCCCACGAGTCATGACCCTCCAAACAGCGTTCATGAAGGCAAAGTGTTTGTTTTACGTGGGCAGTATGGTTGCAAAGCTGAACCTTAAAGGAATGTCCAGAAGGGCACCACCAGGAGTGGAGCCTACGGTTAAATTCGACTCCACCTGGGAAACCTCAACCATGCCAGCTACAGAAAAGATGCACACATTGCAAGCTTAATTCCGTTAACGAACGAGACTCCGTCATGCCCCGCGGTCCGAGTCCGGCTTACTAGAGGGACACGTGAGGCTCTGGCACATGAGATTGGCCAATAACTGGTGTGCCATGCCCTTACATGTCCGTGGCTGCATGTGCGCTACACTGAAAAGGCCAGCGTTTGTCGCTTACAGGTGCAGATAACCCGCTGAACAACGTTAGTGATGGGGATCACTGATTACAATTTTACCCACGAACAATGATTTCCCAGTAAGTGCAGGTCAACTGCAGTTCCGGAATTAGGCCTAACTGTCATTCCTGAAAAAATGAAAAGCTTACGTGTGCAAACCACAGGTGCTGTAGCTTGCTTAACAGCTCGCCAGCCATTCTCACGCCCAGTATGGATTACACGTGATTGCACAAAGGTGAGAAAGGGTACCGTATCCCCAGATAACATGTATGGATAGCGTACACATTCAAAATATATGTCTATACATCAGGAGGCAGGCTCAGACGGTGTTAGGCCCAGTATGGCTTGCACGTGATTGCACAAAGGTGAGAAAGGGTACCGTATCCCCGGATAACATGTATGGATAGCGTACACATTCAAAATATATGTCTATACATCAGGAGGCAGGCTCAGACGGTGTCAGGCACAGTATGGATTTGACGGCCCAGACTACTCAGCGGAGGAGCAGGGAGAGGAAAAGATTGCAAATGCTGGGGCCCTGCCCAAGCAAGGGGGGCCCACTCGTGGACATCGGTACTGGCACTGGGCCCCTCATAGTACGGCAGTGTGTCTGACGGCGGATGTGCACCACCACCGTCAGAGACACTTGATTGCTCTATGAGGGACCCTGTGCCCGCGCCCAAGAGTCGGCCTACCCACCTGTCCAGGGCAACGGCACTCACACGGTGTCGTGCGCTAGGTGGTGACCCCGGCCATGGGGGGGGGCAGGCAGCACAGTTAGGGAGTTTTAGAAAGTGGCATATGTTGATGTTGGACATTCAGCTGATGCAAAAGGCGAAATAGGTCAAGTCCCAGGAAGAGGTGGACCAAAGCAAGCCATTTTTCTGTCACCCTATGTGTCATCAGGGGAAGGTGGGACAAAATCTTTGGAAACCCATGCATGGTTCACTTTAATGAAGGTTAGATCATCCACATTTTGGGTTGACAGACGGGTCCTTTTTTCTGTCAGGATTGATCCAGCTGCACTGAAGACTCTTTCCGATAGCACACTTGCAGCTGGGCAAGCGAGCTCCTGTAAGGCATATTGTGCCAATTCAGGCTAGGTGTCCAGTTTAGCAGCCCAATAGTCAAAGGGGAATGACCTGTGTGGGAGAACATCGATATGGGAGGAAAAGTAATTTGTAACCATAGTTGACAACTGCTGTCTCCTGTCACTTTTCATCGATGCAGTATTACCAGTTGTGTGAGCGGTACTTGATAAATCAGTCCACAACATTGTCATGAAACCCCTGTCTACAACGCCACTTCTGCTGTGTGCACCACGAACACCTTTGCCAAGCTGCCCCCGGCCCGTACGGCTCGTGTGAGAACCATCACCGCTGCTGTGTGCTGGGAATGCCTCAAGCAACCGATTTACCAGAGTTGCTTGTTTATTAGCCAATATTAGGTCAAGGTTCTCCTGTGGCATGATGTTTTGTAATTTGCCTTTATAGCGTGGATCCAGGATGCTGGCCAACCAGTAGTCATCATCGTTCATCATTTTGGCAATGCGGGGGGTCCCTTTTTAGGATCTGCAAGGCATAATCTGACATGTGGGCCAATGTTCCCGGTGTCAATGATGCACTGCGAGTGCTGGTTGGAGGAGCACTTTCTGGAAAATCCACATCCCTCCAGTCACACACAAACCCTGTACCAGACCTTGCCACGCCAACATTTTCACTTGCCCCACGAGATGCATCCTCCTCCCCTAAGTAATCATCCCCATCATCATCCTCCTCCTCCTCTTCTTCCTCCATCTCGTCCAGGAGAGGTCCCTGAGCAGACAATGACTGAATGTCATCAAGGATTCCCTCCTCCTCTTCCTCCTCATCAACATTGGCTGCAGAAGCCTGCTCCTTAAGGTGCGTCAAAGTTTGCATGAGCAGACGCATAAGTGGGATGCTCATGCTTAGGATGGCGTCGTCTGCGCTTACCAGCCGTGTGCATTCCTCAAAACACTGAAGGACTTTACAGAGGTCTTTCAGCTTCGACCACTGCACACCTGTCAACTCCATGTCTGCTCTCAAAGTGCCTGGCCGTGTATCCTCCCACAAATGCATTATGGCCTGCCTCTGCTCGCACAGCCGCTCCACCATGTGCAGGGTGGAGTTCCACCTTGTTGCAATGTCGATAATGAGGCGGTGGTTGGGAAGGTGGAGCAATCGCTGCAGCTTCTGCATACGAACGGAGTGTACAGGCGACCGGCGGATGTTCGCGCACAGTCTTCGCACCTTCTGGAGCAGGGCTGTTAACTCCGGATAATTTTTGAGGAAGCACTGCACCACCAGGTTCAAGGTGTGAGCCAAGCAAGGTATGTGGCTGAGTTTCGAAAGGGCTATGGCTGCCACAAAATTACGGCCGTTATCACTAACTACCTTGCCTGCCTCAAGATGTACACTGCCCAGCCATGACTCAGTTTGTCGCTTCAAGTACTCGGCCAGCACCTCGGCGGTGTGTCTGTCGCCCAAACACATCATCTGCAACACAGCCTGCTGACGCTTTCCACTAGCTGCTCGATAGGGGGACACCTCGTGTGCAACAGTGGCAGCTGCAGATGGAGTGCTCGTACGACTGCGCTCTGTGGACGAGCTTTCGCTTCTGGAGGAGGAGGAGGAGGGTCGAACGCCTACAGCCAACTGTTTCCTATACCGTGGGCTAGGCAGCACTGTCCCACCACCGCTGTCCCCTGTGGACCCTGCATCCACCACATTAACCCAGTGCGCAGTGATGGACACGTAACGGCCCTGGCCATGCCGACTGGACCATGCATGAGTTGTGAGGTGCACCTTTCAACTCACTGACTGCTTGAGTGCATGGACAATGAGGTCTTTCACATGATGGTGGAGGGCTGGGATGGCTTTGCGAGAGAAGAAGTGGCGACTGGGTAGGTCATAGCGTGGTACTGCATAGGCCATGAGTTCGCGGAAAGCTGCGCTTTCCACCAACCGATAGGGCATCATCTCAAACGAGATTAGTTTGGCAATGTGGGCGTTCAAAACCAGTGTACGCGGATGAGAGACTGAGTACTTTCTTGACCTACTCATAGTGCCTGGGAGGGTGAGCTGGACTTGAGAGCTGCATATGGTGGAAGTAGCGGTGGACAGGGCGGACTGAGAGAGAGTTGATGATGGTGATGGAGTTGGTGTTCTTTCTGATGGCCTAGATTCAGTCTTTCGTTGATATAACAGTGGGATTCCCTGACTCCTGTGGCCTTGCAACGACACCTCAACATTTGCTGCTGTGCTAACCAGTGGGCTTACAGTGGGGGAAACAATGTAGCGTTGCTGACTACCTTCGTTGTGATCAGTTTCACATGTGGTACTTGAGGTTTGGTGTTGTGTCCACGCTTGCAAGTGCATGCTGGTTAAATGTCTAAGCATGCAACTGGTATTCAAATTTTTCAGATTTTTCCCTCGGCTAAAGGTCTTTGCACACTTCTTACAGATAACCTTGGCCTGATCATGAGGATTTTGTTCAAAAAAGTGCCACACTGCACTCTTCCTACTTTGGCAGACATTTTGCAGCCTAGCACGCTGTGATCTTTTGACCCTCTGGACAAGCTGTCCAGCAACTCTTTTGATGTTTGGAACCTGTCTTTGGAGTGCTCCGGGCCTGCCAGATAACAGCTGTTGCGATGTCGATGTCTGCTGTGGATGCTCCTCATCTGAGCTATTGGAAGCAGCACCCTCTTCCCCCAATGGATGCCAATCTGGGTCAACAACTGGGTCATCCATCACCTCCTCTTCAATGTCATGTGCACCTTCCTCTGTGTCACCGTGTATGGTGGTATAGTATGCGGGAAGGGGCACCTGAGTCTCATCATGGTCAGAATCTGGCTCTGTACACTGCGAGGACAATGTAGTGCTCTGAGTGAATGTACCAGCAGAATCATCTATCAGCGGCTGTGCATCAGTGCACCCCATGTCAGATTCATCTTGGCCTGGGTAATTCACCATTTCACTTGTTAATCCAGGCATGGTGTGTGAAAACAGCTCCATGGAGTAATCAGTAGTATGGCCTGCGTCATCCTTCAATCTTGGTTGGGGTGAAGGACACAAGGAAAGGTGTGGTTCATGAACATGAGCCTCCAATGACGACTCAGTGCTTTTACTTTTTACAACTTCAGAAGATGAGGCGATAGAGCTGGAGGCTGAGTCAGCAATGTAAGACAAAACTTTTTCCTGATGCTCTGGCTTTAAAATCGGTTTGCCAACTCCTAGAAAACTAAGCCTTCGAAGCCTTATGGAGCCAGACTATGACGCAGGCTCAACACCTCCTGCATTCGGTCCTATTTTGCTCTTGCCACTACCATCAGATCCACCACCAACACCATCATTACCAGCTGCCAACCCCCGCCCAATTCCATGGCCTCTTCCACCAGCCTTCCTCATTTTTTGTAGAAATGTAGACAAAATCCAACAAACTATATAGTAATGTTAAACAAGGTACAAGGTGTCTATAGAACAGGGGAGATTTTGAATTTCTGCACACACTAGTGGACACTGGACACTTATGGATTGTGTGAGGCCCACTGAATATCAGAGCGCTATGTTACAGGCTCGATGGCACAGATGTGAAAAAAGTGACTACAGGATGAGGGAGATTTTGAATTTCTGCACACACTAGTGGACACTGGAAACTTTTGGATTGTGTGAGGCCCACTGAATATCACAGCGCTATGTCACAGGCTCGATGGCACAGGTGTGACAAAAGTGACTACAGGATCACAGAGATTTTGAATTTCTGCAAAACACTTGTGGACACTGGACACTTATGGATTGTGTGAGGCCCACTGAATATCACAGCGCTATGTCACAGGCTCGATGGCACAGGTGTGAAAAAAGTGACTACAGGATCACAGAGATTTTGAATTTCTGCACACACTTGTGGACACTGGACACTTTTGGATTGTGTGAGGCCCACTGAATATCACAGCGCTATGTCACAGGCTCGATGGCACAGGTGTGAAAAAAGTGACTACAGGATAAGGGAGATTTTGAATTTCTGCACACTAGTGGACACTGGACACTTTTGGATTGTGTGAGGCCCACTGAATATCAGAGCGCTATGTCACAGGCAGAAATTGGCTAGTGTATCACAAGCTACAAGGTGTATATAGAATTGGGCAGAATAGGAATCTCCCTAGAGTGTAGGTCTGTAAGAACGGAACAAGTCCTCCACTTATCCTTCCACAGTGACACACAGATAGCTTCACTGTGGCCGTGATAACAGCCGTTACACGGTACTGAGAGGAGCGTGCACGTACACGGCTGTCCGGTGTACGTAAAATTGTCAAGCTCCGTGTTTTTTAAGTATACGGACTGACACACGCTGTCTCTCTATAGTTTTGAATGTGATCAAACAGCAAATATATTTAACTGTTTGAAAGCTAGACAAAACTAGTAGGTGCAGGTCTGTAAGAACGGAACATGTCCTCGACTTATTCTCACAGAGTGACACACAGATAGCTTCACTGTGGCCGTGATAACAGCCGTTACACGGTACTGAGAGGAGCGTGCATGTACACGGCTGTCCGGTGTATGTAAAATTGTCAAGCTCCGTGTTTTTTAAGTATACGGACTGACACACGCTGTCTCTCTATAGTTTTGAATGTGATCAAACAGCAAATATATTTAACTGTTTGAAAGCTAGACAAAACTAGTAGGTGCAGGTCTGTAAGAACGGAACATGTCCTCGACTTATTCTCACAGAGTGACACACAGATAGCTTCACTGTGGCTGTGATAACAGCCGTTACACGGTACTGTGTGAGGAGCGTACACCGCTGTATGGTGTGAAAAAATGCTTGCTCAGTACCTCAGCAGGACAAAAAAAAATTGGGATTGCTTTTAAAAAAGCAGTTTGCAGAGCAGTGGGTAAACAGCAATGCAGCTGTCAGGAAGCCTTAGAAGGCAGCCTAACAACCAACACCGCTGATCCACTACAATATAGCCTTGCACTGCACACACAGTGACTGGTGTATTGTACAGGCAAAATCGCTAGCAGCAGAAGCAGTTTTTCTTTCTTCTTCCCTGCCAAACGCTCTCCCTACAGAATCAGCAGCAACCTCTCCCTATGCTAAGATCGGCAGAAGTAAGATGGCGGTCGGCGTGCACGCCCTTTTATAACCCATGTGACGCCCACCAAAGCAAGCCAATCACTTGCATGCCCTTCGAAAGATGGTGGTGACCCCTGCCTATGTCATCACGTTGCCCACAGAGTCCGTGGATCCTGATTGGCTGAAAAAGACCGCAAAACAAACTTTTGAAACGCGACTTTGGCGCGTAAGTCGCCGACCTCGTGGCCGACCTCATACTAGGGTCGGGTTTCGTTTCATGAAACCCGACTTTGCCAAAAGTCGGCGACTTTTGAAATTTTTAGACCCGTTTCGCTCAACTCTACTCGTAATGACCGTCCCGTGTGTTGAACGCGGTTTTCCATTCATCCCTGGACCGTATGCGAACAAGGTTGTAGGCTTCTCGCAGATCTAGCTTGGTGAAGATGCGTGCTCCTCTCAAGCGGTCAAAGAGTTCCGGGATTAGGGGAAGCGGGTACTTGTTCTTCACCGTGATGTGGTTGATGCCCCTATAATCAATACACGGACGAAGAGACCCATCCTTCTTCACAAAAAACAAGCCTGCTCCCGCAGGTGAGGACGATTTCCGAATAAAACCTCTGGCTAAATTCTCTTGAATGTACTCAGACATGGCCTGCGCCTCAGCTAAAGAGAGAGGGTAGATTCTCCCATGGGGAGGAGTGGTACCAGGGATGAGCTCGATAGGGCAGTCATAAGGTCGGTGTGGCGGAAGAACCTCAGCCTCCCTCTTGTCGAAGACATCCGAGTAGGCACTATATGCAGGTGGTAATCCGGAGGGATCAGGGAGAGGACGGGGAACACCTACGGGATGCACCAGTCGCAGACACCGAGACTGACAGGACTCCCCCCAGCGCAGAACATTGCCGTTACGCCAATCCAAAGTAGGCTCATGAAGTCACAACCAGGGAAGACCAAGGAGAACAGGATGAGAGATACCGGCTAAAACATAAAATGTAGTTCTCTCCTTATGCAGGGCTCCAATCTGGAGCTCGATCTCATGCGTAACTAGATTAACAGTCTCTTGCAAAGGGTTGCCAACTACAGAAGCAAGAACCCGTGGGCTCTCAAGCGTCTTAACTGGGACAGAAAATTTGGAGACTACATAGAGCCTTATAAAATTCCCAGCGGCGCCCAAAGCCACGTAGGCTGCTAAAGAAATCCGCTTGTGACCTACATGCAAGAGGACAGACAGAGAAAAGGGTTGAGAGGAATCATGCACACCTAGGGAGGCCTTTCTTACCTGACCTAGGCGGAGAAGTTTTCCTGACGTTCCGGACAGGTTCGGAGCAAATGGGAACCACTGCCGCAATAAAAACATAGATGTGGGAACTTCTCTCCTTGCGGCGCTCTTCGGAGAGCTTTAGGCGATCCACTTGCATCAGCTCGGGCACAGATGCGGAAGGAAGAGCACTGGAACGAGGACTAGGTGGTCTGCAAGTGGATAGCATCGGGTGCACGAGTCTTCTCTCATGAGCCTGTTCCTGGAACCGAAGATCGATTCGAGTGGCTAGAGAAATTAGATCCTCAAGGGCAGTAGGAGTGTCGCGACAACAGCCAACACAGAAAGCACAAGCAGGGTTGACAAGAAAGGGACAGGCCTGGGAGTGTAGTGGACGCTGACCATAAGGACAGTGACACCACAAAGATACACAGGCATCTTACCTGGGGAGACGCCGGGAAGAAATAGCCGATGGGCACCGCCATGTTGGGGGTGGAGCCACCACGTCACAGGAACTAGCCAGAGCATCGGGCACAGAGTGCGGGACCAACGTCGCTGAGGCCGGATGTCAGGAGCGGGGGCACGCTGTGGAGCAGGTGCACGCTGGGAGGTGCGCACGGGGTCGCGCAGGTAAGTACTGGTGGAGGATGTGACAATAACAAGTTTAACTAGATGTGTATTTCCTGAAGGAAGTACAGATAGTGCTTTGAAATGGAGCCTGGGCAGCCCCTTTAAGAGAGACTTGCCTGCTCCCCTGCAAGACTTTCAACTCAGGATCCGTTTTAACTGTGGGTGCCTCTCAAGGGCCACTTTGGCCTCAGGGTCTGATTTGGTGGGTGGGGCCCCTCAGGATCCGATTCGGTGGCCTTGGCTCCTCGGCTTAAATTGCTGGCCGGGATCCCTCAGGGTCCGATTTTGTGGGTGGGGCCCCTCAGGGTCTGATTTTGTGGGTGGGGCCCCTCAGGGTCCAGTTTTGTGGCCGGGGCCCCTCAGGGTCCGATTTTGTGGCTGGGGCCCCTCAGGCCCCGATTTAGTGGCCGGGGTCCCTCAGGGTCTGATTTTGTGGCCGGGGCCCCTCATGGTCCGATTTTGTGGCCGGGGCCCCTCAGAGTCTGATTTTGTGGGTGGGGCCCCTCAGGGTCTGATTTTGTGGGTGGGGCCCCTCAGGGTCCGATTTTGTGGACGGGGCCCCTCAGGGTCCGATTTGGTGGGTGGAACCCCTCAGGGTCCTTTTTGGTGGGCAGGGCATTTCAGAGTCCGATTTGGTGAGCGGGTCCCCTCAGAGTCTTATTTGGTGAGCGGGGCCCTTCAGGGGCCACTTTGGCCTGTGGGGCCCTCAGGATCCAATTCGGTGGCCTGGGCTCCTCTGGGCTTGAATTGGTGGCCGGGGCCCTTCAGGGTCCGATTTGGTGGTTGGGGCCCCTCTGGGTCCGATTTGGTGGGCGGGGCCCCTCTGGGTTCGATTCGGTGAGCGGTGCCCCTCAGGGTCCGATTTGGTGGGCGGGGCCCCTTAGGGTCCGATTTAGTGGGCGTGGCCCCTCAGGGTCCGATTTTATGGCAGGGGCCCCTCAGGGTCCGATCTTGTGGATAGGGCCCCTCAGGGTCCGATTTTGTGGGTGGGGCCCCTCAGGCTCCAATTTTGTGGGTGGGGCCCGTAAGGGTCCGATTTGGTGGGCGGGGCCCCTCAGGGTCCAAATTCATGGGTTGGGCCTCTCAGGGTCTGATTCGGTGGACGGGGCCCATCAGGTTCCGATTTGGTGGGCGGGGCAACTCTGGGTCTGATTTGGTGGGCGGGGCCCCTTAGGGTCTGATTTAGTGGGCGTGGCCCCTCAGGGTCCGATTTTATGGCAGGGGCCCCTCAGGGTCCGATCTTGTGGATAGGGCCCCTCAGGGTCCGATTTTGTGGGTGGGGCCCCTCAGGCTCCAATTTTGTGGGTGGGGCCCGTAAGGGTCCGATTTGGTGGGCGGGGCCCCTCAGGGTCCAAATTCATGGGTTGGGCCTCTCAGGGTCTGATTTGGTGGACGGGGCCCATCAGGTTCCGATTTGGTGGGCGGGGCAACTCTGGGTCTGATTTGGTGGGCGGGGCCCCTTAGGGTCCGATTTAGTGGGCGTGGCCCCTCAGGGTCTGATTTTATGGCAGGGGCCCCTCAGGGTCCGATCTTGTGGATAGGGCCCCTCAGGGTCCGATTTTGTGGGTGGGGCCCCTCAGGCTCCAATTTTGTGGGTGGGGCCCGTAAGGGTCCGATTTGGTGGGCGGGGCCCCTCAGGGTCCAAATTCATGGGTTGGGCCTCTCAGGGTCTGATTTGGTGGACGGGGCCCATCAGGTTCCGATTTGGTGGGCGGGGCAACTCTGGGTCTGATTTGGTGGGCGGGGCCCCTCAGGGTCCAGTTTGGAGGGCGGGTCCCCTCAGGGTCTGATTTGGTGGGCGTGGCCCCTCAGGGTCTGATTTGGTGGGCGTGGCCCCTCAGGGTCCGATTTTGTGGCAGGGGCCCCTCAGGGTCCGATTTTGTGGGTGGCGCCCTTCAGAGTCGGATTTTGTGAGTGATTTTGTGGGTGGGGCCCATCAGGGTCCGATTTTGTGGCCGGGGCTCTTCAGGGTCCGATTTTGTGGCAGGTACCCCTCAGGGTCCGATTTTGTGGCCGGGGCCCCTCAGGGTCTGATTTTGTGGGTGGGGCCCCTCAGGGTCCGATTTGGTGGGCGGGGCCACTCTCGGTCTGATTTGGTGGGCGGGGCCCCTCTGGGTCCGATTTGGTGGGCAGCGCCCCTCTGGGTCCGATTTGGTGGGCGGGGCCACTCTGGGTCTGATTTGGTGAGCGGGGCCCTTCAGGGTCCGATTTGGTGGGCGGGGCCACTCTGGGTTCGATTTGGTGGGCGGGGCCCTTCAGGGTCCGATTTGGTGGGCGGGGCCAATCTGGGTCCAATTTTTTGAGCGGGGCCACGCTGGGTCCAATTTGGAGGCCAGGGTGGCTCAGCCTCCGATTTGGAGGCTTGGGTGGCTCAGCCTCCGATTTGGAACCTGGGGTCACTCAGCTTTCGATTTGGCGCGCCGGCCCTTTAAGACTCATTTCGGTGAGCGGCCCTTTAAGAATCACTTTGGCGCGTTGGCCCTTTAAGAGCCCGTTTGGCTCACTGGGCTTCTAAATCCACTTTGGCGCACATTCTCTCTCAGGGGCATGCGTCATGTGATGAAGCTTGATTTGCATTTGTGCTGTGGGTTTCGCTTTAAGAGATGATATTATGTGGCAGAAGCTCTGTCCTGGAGATGTCATGTGACGTTCGTAGGCGTTGGCATAGTAACTGGGTGTGACAAAATAGACACCACAATAGGAAAATAATAAAATATTGTATCAATCTTCCTATAATGACAATAATGAAATCCAAATAATGTACATATTAAATTATTCCTTGTATGTCATAAATTTGAATGGAAACCATAGTAACTGGGTGTGCCTGTGCATATCAATGAGCTTAACTGCCATTTCAATCGCCTCAGGGCATGTTTTGTCTATAGCAAAATTTCCCGATTCAAATGCATTGAGACAATGCATTCCAATGGCGGGAAAAAATTTTTTCTAGCGCAAATTGCGCAAAATCTACAAATCCGATCTACACGAAAAATACTTAGCACACCTCTCGTGGACGCTGGCTTCGAAACGACACCTCAACGGAGTCTGTGCGTGTAGCGGTTCGGGCCGCATAAATTGCGGAAATCAACTGAATAATAATAAGAAGAATAAGTTAGCAGCGTTCGGATTACAATATAGTGGTTTTTTCAAACCACTATAAAAAGAACTAGATGTGTATTTCCTGAAGGAAATACAGATAGTGCTTTGAAATGGTGCACGGGCTGCCCCTTTAAGATAGAATTGCCTGCTGCCCCTGCAAGACTTTCAACTCAGGATCCGTTTTAACTGTGGGTGCCTCTCAGGGGTGACTTTGGCCAGTGGGGCCCCTCAAGGTCTGATTTGGTGGGCGGGGCCACTCAGGGTCCGATTTGGTGGGCGGGGCCCCTCAGGGTCCGATTTGGTGAGCGGGGCCCCTCAGAGTTCAATTTGGTGAGCGAGGCCCCTCAGGGTCCGATTTGGTTAGCGGGACCCCTCAAGGTCAGATTTTGTGGGCGGGGCCCCTCAGGGTCCGATTTTGTAGTTGGGGCCCCTCAGGGTCCGATTTTGTGGGTGCAGCCCCTCAGGGTCCGATTTTGTGGTTGGGGCCCTTCAGAACCCGATTTGGTGGGCGAGGCCCCTCAGGGTCCGATTTGGTGGGTGGGGCCACTCAGGGTCCGATTTGGTGGGCGGGGACCCTCAGGGTCGATTTTGTTGTTGGGGCCTTTCAGAATCCGATTTGGTGGGCGGGGTCCCTCAGGGTCTGATTTGGTGGGCAGGGACACTCAGAATCTGATTTGGTGGACGTGGACCCTCAGGGTCCGATTTGGTGAGTGGGGCCCCTCAGGGTCGGATTTGGTTGGGCGGGGCCCCTCAGGGTCGGATTTGGTGGGTGGCGCCCCTCAGGGTCCGATTTGGTTGGCGGGGCCCCTCAGGGTCCAATTTTGTGGGTGGGGCCCCTCAGGGTTTGATTTTGTGGGTGGGGCCCCTCAGGGTTTGATTTTGTGGGTGGGGCCCCTCAGGGTCCAATTTTGTGGGTGGGGCCCCTCAGGGTCCGATTTTGTGGCCGGGGCCCCTCAGGGTCCGATTTTGTAGGCAGGGCCTCACAGGGTCCGATTTGGTGGGCGGGGCACCTCAGGGTCCGATTTGGTGGGCAGGGCCCCTCAGGGTTCGATTTTGTGAGCGGGCCCCCTCAGGGTCCGATTTGGTGGCTGGGGCACCTCAGGGTCCGATTTTGTGGTCGGGGCCCCTCATGGTCCGATTTTGTGGTTGGGGTCTTTCAGAATCCGATTTGGTGGGCTGGGCCCCTCAGGGGCCGATTTTGTGGGTGGGGCCCCTCAGGGTCCGATTTTGTGTCCGGGGCCCCTCAGGGTCCGATTTTGTGGTTGGGGCCTTTCAGAATCCGATTTGGTGGGCGGGGCCGCTCAGGGTCCGATTTGGTGAGCGGGGCCCCTCAGGGTCCGATTTGGTGGGTGAGGCCCCTCAGGGTCCAATTTGGTGGGTGGGGTCCCTCAGGATCCAATTTAGTGGGCAGGGCCTCTCAGGGTCCGATTTGGTGGGCGGGGCCACTATGGGTCCGATTTAGTGGGCGGGGCCCCACAGGGTCCGATTTGGTGGGCGGTGCCCCTCAGGGTCTGATTTCATGGGTGGGGCCCCTCAGGATCCAATTCGGTGGCCTGGGCTCCTCAGGGCTTGAAATGGTGGACAGGATCCCTCAGGGTCAGATTTTGTGGCTGGGGCCTCTCGGTCCGATTTTGTGGGTGGGGCCCCTTAGGGTCCGATTTTGTGGACGGAGCCCCTCTGGGTCCAATTTGGTGGGCGGGGCCCCTCTGGGTCTGATTTGGTAGGCGGGGACCCTCATGGTCCGGTTCGGTGGGCAGGGCCTCTCTGGGTCCGATTTGGTGGGTGGGGCCACTCTGGGTAAGATTTGGAGGCTGGGGTCGCTCAGCCTCCTATTTGGAGGCTGGGGTCGATGAGCTTCCAATTTGAAGGCTGGGGTCGATGAGCCTCCGATTTGGAGGCCGGGGTCGTTGTGCCTCCGATTTGGAGGCCGGGGTCATTGAGCCTCTGATTTGGAGGCCGGGGTCGATGAGCCTCCGATTTGGAGGCCGGGGTGGCTCAGTCCCCGATTTGGAGGCCGGGGTCGCTCAGCCTCCGATTTGGAGACTGGGGTCACTCAGCCTCCGATTTGGAGGCTGGGTCGCACAGCCTCTGATTTGGAGGCCCAGGTGGCTCAGCCTCCGATTTGGGGTCACTCAGCTTTCAATTTGGCGTGTCGGCCCTTTAAGACTCTTTTCGGTGCACGGGCCCTTTAACAATCACTTTGGCGCATCAGCCCTTTAAGAGCTAGTTTGGCTCACTGGGCTTCTAAATCCACTTTGGCCGACATTCTCTCTCAGGGGCATGTGTCATGTGATGAAGCTAGATTTGCATTAGTGCTGTGGGTTTCACTTTAAGAGCTGATATTATGTGGCAGAAACTGTGTCCTGGGGGCGCCATGTGACGTTCGTAGGCGTTGGCATAGTAACTGGGTATGCCTGCGCATATCAATGAGCTTAACTGCTATTTCAATCGCCTCAGGGCACGTTTTGCCATTTCCCATTGAAAAGCATTGAGCCAGTGCATTCCAATGAAGGGAAAAAAATTTTCAAACGCAAATTGCGCAAAAACTACAAATCCGATCGACACGAAAAATACTTAGCACACCTCTAATGGACGCTGGCTTCAAAACGACACCTCAACGGAGTCTGCGTGTAGCGGTTCGGGCCGTATTAATTGCGGAAATCAACTTAATAATAATAACTAGATGTGTATTTCCTGAAGGAAGTACAGATAGTGGTTTGAAATGGTGCCCGGGCTGCCCCTTTAAGAGAGACTTGCCTGCTGCCCCTGCAAGACTTTCAACTCAGGATCCGTTTTAACTGTGGGTGACTCTCAGGGGCCACTTTGGCCTCAGGGTCTGATTTGGTCGGTGGGGCCCCTCAGGATCTGATTCCTTGGCCTGGGCTCCTCAGGGCTTGAATTGTTGGCTGGGATCCCTCAGGCTCCTATTTTGTGTTTGTGGCCCCTCAGGGTCCGATTTTGAGGGTGTGGCCCTTCAGGGTCCGATTTTGTGGGTGTGGCCTCTCAAGGTCCGATTTTGTGGCCGGGGCCCCTCAGGGTCTGATTTTGCAGCCAGATCCCCTCAGGGTCCGATTTTGTGGGTGGGGCCCCTCAGGGTCCGATTTTGTGGGTGGGGCCCCTCAGGGTCCAATTTTGTGGGTGGGGCCCTTCAGGGCCCGATTTTGTGGCCGGGGCTCCTCAGGGTCTGATTTTGTGGGTGGGGCCCCTCAGGGTCCGATTTTGTGGGTGGGGTCCCTCAGGGTCCGATTTGGTGGGTGGGGCCATTCTGTGTCTGATTTTGTGGGTGGGGTCCCTCTGGGTCCGATTTTGTGGGTGGGGCCCCTCGGGGTCTGATTTTGTGGCCGGATCCCCTCAGGGTCTGATTTTGTGGGTGGGGCCCCTCAGGGTCTGATTTTGTGGCCAGGGCCCCTCATGGTCCAATTTTGTGGGTGGGGCCACTCTGGATCCGATTTTGTGGGTGGGGCCACTCTGGGTCCGATTTTGAGGGTGTGGCCCTTCAGGGTCCGATTTTGTGGGTGTGGCCCCTCAGGGTCCGATTTTGTGGGTGGGGCCCCTCAGGGTCCGATTTTGTGGGTGGGGCCCCTCAGGGTCCAATTTTGTGGGTGGGGCCCCTCAGGGCCCATTTTTGTGGCCGGGGCTCCTCAGGGTCCGATTCTGTGGGTGGGGCCCCTCAGGGTCCGATTTTGTGGGTGGGGCCCCTCAGGGTCCGATTTTGTGGGTGGGGTCCCTCAGGGACCGATTTTGTGGGTGGGGCCCCTCAGGGTCTGATTTTGTGGCCGGATCCCCTCAGGGTCCGATTTTGTGGGTGGGGCCCCTCAGGGTCTGATTTTGTGGCCAGGGCCCCTCAGGGTCCAATTTTGAGGGTGGGGCCACTCTGGATCCGATTTTGTGGGTGGGGACACTCTGGGTCCGATTTGGTGGGTGGTGCCACTCTGGGTCCGTTTTGTTGGGCGGGGCCCCTTAGGGTATGATTTGATGGGCGGGACCACTCTGGGTCCGAGTTGGTGGGCGGGACCACTCTGGGTCCAATTTGGTGGGCGGGACCTCTCAGGGTCCGATTTGGTGGGCGGGGCCACTCTGGGTACGATTTATTGGGCGGGTCCCCACAGGGTCCAATTTGGTGGGCGGGGCTCCTCAGGGTCCGGTTTGGTGGGCAGGGCCTCTCTGAGTTTGATTTGGTGGGTGGGGTCACTCTGGGTAATATTTGGAGGCTGGGGTCGCTCAGCCTCCGATTTGGAGGCTGGGGTCGATGAGCTTCTGATTTGGAGGCTGAGGTCAAAGAGCCTCAGATTTGGAGGCCGGGGTCGATGAGCTTCCGATTTGGAGGCCGGGGTCGACGAGCTTCCGATTTGGGGCCGGGGTCGTCGAGCCTCCGATTTGGACCCCAGGGTTCATCAGCTTCCGATCTGGAGGACGGTTTGGCTCAGCCTCCGATTTGGAGGCCGGAGTGACTCAGCCTCCGATTTGGAGGCCGGGGTCGCTCAGCCTCCGATTTGGACCCCAGGGTTCATCAGCTTCCGATCTGGAGGACGGTTTGGCTCAGCCTCCGATTTGGAGGCCGGAGTGACTTAGCCTCCGATTTGGAGGCCGGGGTGGCTCAGCCTCCGATTTGGAGCCTGGGGTGGCTCAGCCTCCGATTTGGAGCCTGGGGTCACTCAGCTTTCGTTTTGACGTGTCGGCCCTTTAAGACTCATTTCGGTGCGCCGGCCATTTAACAATCACTTTGGCGCTTCGGCCCTTTAAGAGCTAGTTTGGCTCACTGGGCTTCTTCTAAATCAACTTTGGCGGACATTCTCTCTCAGGGGCATGTGTCATGTGATGAAGCTAGATTTGCATTTGTGCTGTGGGTTTCGCTTTAAGAGCTGATATTATGTGGCAGAAGCTCTGTCCTTGGGGCATCATGTGACATTCGTAGGCATTGGCATAGTAACTGGGTGTGCCTGCGCATATCAATGAGCTTAACTGCCATTTCAATCGCCTCAGGGCACGTTTTGTCATTTCCCATTGAAAAGCATTGGAGACAGTGCATTCCAATGACGGGAAAAAAAATTTTCAAACGCAAATTGCGCAAAAACTACAAATCCGATCGACACGAAAAATACTTAGCACACCTCTCGTGGACGCTGGCTTCGAAACGACACCTTAACGGCGTCTGTGCGTGTAGCAGTTCGGGCCGCATTAATTGCGGAAATCAACTGGAAAATAGTAATAAGAAGTTAGCAGCGTTCAGATTACAATATAGTGGTTTTTTCAAACCACTATAACTAGATGTGTATTTCCTGAAGGAAGTACAGATAGTGGTTTGAAATGGTGCCCGGGCTGCCCCTTTAAGAGAGACTTGCCTGCTGCCCCTGCAAGACTTTCAACTCAGGATCCGTTTTAACTGTGGGTGTCTCTCAGGGGCCACTTTGGCCTCAGGGTCTGATTTTGTGGGTGGGGCCCCTCAGGGTCCGATTTTGTGGGTGGGGCCCCTCAGGGTCCGATTTTGTGGGAGGGGCCCCTCAGGGTCTGATTTTTTGGGTGGGGCCCCTCAGGGTCCGATTTGGTGGGCTGGGCCCCTCAGGGTCCGATTGTGGGGCCCCTCAGGGTCCGATTTTGTGTCCGGGGCCCCTCAGGGTCTGATTTGGTGGGCGGGGCCGCTCAGGGTCCGATTTGGTGAGCCGGGCCCCTCAGGGTCCGATTTGGTGGGTGAGGCCCCTCAGGGTCCAATTTGGTCGGTGGGGCCCCTCAGGATCCAATTTGGTGGGCAGGGCCCCTCAGGATCCAATTTGGTGGGCAGGGCCTCTCAGGATCCGATTCGGTGGCCAGGGCTCCTCAGGGCTTGAAATGGTGGACAGGATCCATCAGAGTCAGATTTTGTGGCTGGGGCCTCTCGGTCCGATTTTGTGGGTGGGGCCCCTTAGGGTCCGATTTTGTGGGCGGAGCCCCTCTGGGTCCAATTTGGTGGGCGGGGCCCCTCTGGGTCCGATTTGGTAGGCGGGGCCCCTCAGGGTCTGGTTTGGTCGGCAGGGCCTCTCTGGGTCCGATTTGGTGGGTGGGGCCACTCTGGGTGAGATTTGGAGGCTGGGGTCGCTCAGCCTTTGATTTGGAGGCCAGGGTGGCTCAGCCTCCAATTTGGAGGCCGGGGTCGATCAGCCTCCAATTTAGAGGCCTGGGTCGATCAGCCTCCGATTTGGAGGTTGGGGTCGATCAGCCTCTGATTTGGAGGCCGGGGTGGCTCAGCCTCCAATTTGGAGGCCGGGGTCGATCAGCCTTCGATTTGGAGGCCGGGGTCGATCAGCCTTCGATTTGGAGGTCGGGGTCGATCAGCCTCCGATTTGGAGGTCGGGGTCGATCAGCCTCCGATTTGGAGGTCGGGGTCGATCAGCCTCTGATTTGTAGGCCGGGGTGGCTCAGTCTCCGATTTGTAGGCCGGGGTGGCTCAGCCTCCGATTTGGAGGCCGGGGTGGCTCAGCCTCCGATTTGGATGCCGGGGTGGCTCAGCCTCCGATTTGGATGCCGGGGTGGCTCAGCCTCCGATTTGGAGGCCGGGGTGGCTCAGCCTCCGATTTGGAGGCTGGGGTGGCTCAGCCTCCGATTTGGAGGCCGGGGTGGCTCAGCCTCCGATTTGGAGGCCGGGGTGGCTCAGCCTCCGATTTGGAGGCCGGGGTTGATCAGCCTCCGATTTGGAGGCCGGGGTGGCTCAGCCTCCGATTTGGAGCCTGGGGTCACTCAGCTTTCAATTTGGCGTGTCGGCCCTTTAAGACTCTTTTCAGTGCGCCGGCCCTTTAACAATCACTTTGGCGCGTCGGCCCTTTAAGAGCTAGTTTGGCTCACTGGGCTCCTAAATCCACTTTGGCCGACATTCTCTCTCAGGGGCATGTGTCATGTGCTGAAGCTAAATTTGCATTAGTGCTGTGGGTTTCGCTTTAAGAGCTGATATTATGTGGCAGAAACTGTGTCCTGGGGGCGCCATGTGACGTTCGTAGGCGTTGGCATAGTAACTGAGTGTGCCTGCGCATATCAATGAGCTTAACTGCTATTTCAATCGCCTCAGGGCACGTTTTGCCATTTCCCATTGAAAAGTATTGAGCCAGTGCATTCCAATGACGGGAAAAAAAATTTTCAAACGCAAATTGCGCAAAAACTACAAATCCGATCGACACGCAAAATACTTAGCACACCTCTCATGGACGCTGGCTTCGAAACGACACCTCAATGGAGTCTGTGCGTGTAGCGGTTCGGGCTGTATTAATTGCGGAAATCAACTTAATAATAATAACTAGATGTGTATTTCCTGAAGGAAGTACAGATAGTGGTTTGAAATGGTGCCCGGGCTGCCCCTTCAAGAGAGACTTGCCTGCTGCCCCTGCAAGCCTTTCAACTCAGGATCCGTTTTAACTGTGGGTGCCTCTCAGGGGCCACTTTGGTCTCAGGGTCTGATTTTGTGGGTGGGGCCCCTCAGGGTCCGATTTGGTGGCCGGGGCCCCTCAGGTTCCAATTTTGTGGGCGGAGCCCCTCAGGGTCCGATTTGGTGGGCGGGGCCCCTCAGGGTCCGATTTGGTGGGCGGGGCCCCTCAGGGTCCGATTTGGTGGGCGTGGCCCCTCAGGGTCCGATTTGGTGGGCGGGGCCCCTCAGGGTCCAATTTGGTGGGCGGGGCCCCTCAGGGTCCAATTTGGTGGGCGGGGCCCCTCAGGGTCTGATTTGGAGGCCAGGGTGGCTCAGCCTCCGATTTGGAGGCCGGGGTGGCTCAGCCTCCGATTTGGAGCCTGGGGTCACTCAGCTTTCGATTTGGCGCGCCGGCCCTTTAAGACTCATTTCGGTGTGCAGCCCTTTTACGAATCTCTTTCGCGCGTTGGCCCTTTAAGAGCCAGTTTGGCTCAGTGGGCTTCTAAATCCACTTTGGCGCACATTCTCTCTCAGGGGCATGCGTCATGTGATGAAGCTAGATTTGCATTTGTGCTGTGGGTTTCGCTTTAAGAGCTGAACTTATCTGCCAGAAACTCTGTCCTGGAGAGGTCATGTGACGCTCGTAGGCGTTGGCATAGTAACTGGGTCTGCCTGCGCATATCAATGAGCTTAACTGCCATTTCAATCGCCTCAGGGCACGTTTTGTCTATGGCAAAATTTCCCCATTCAAATGCATTGAGACAATGCATTCCAATGACGGGAAAAAAAATTTTCTAATGCAAATTGCGCAAAAACTACAAATCCCATCGACACGAAAAATACTTAGCACACCTCTCGTGGACGCTGGCTTCGAAACGACACCTCAACGAAGTCTGTGCATGTAGCGGTTCGGGCCGCATTAATTGCGGAAATCAACTGAATAATTATAAGAAGAATAAGTTAGCAGCGTTCTGATTACATGATAGTGTTTTTTTCAAACCACTATAATAAGAAGAAGAATAAGTTAGCAGCGTTCGGATTACAATATAGTGGTTTTTTCAAACCACTATAACTAGATGTGTATTTCCTGAAGGAAGTACAGATAGTGGTTTGAAATGGTGCCCGGGCTGCCCCTTTAAGAGAGACTTGCCTGCTGCCCCTGCAAGACTTTCAACTCAGGATCCGTTTTAACTGTGGGTGACTCTCAGGGGCCACTTTGGCCTCAGGGTCTGATTTGGTGGGTGGGGCCCCTCAGGATATGATTCCTTGGCCTGGGCTCCTCAGGGCTTGAACTGTTGGCCGGGATCCCTCAGGCTCCTATTTTGTGGGTGTGGCCCCTCAGGGTCTGATTTTTCAGGTGTGGCCCCTCAGGGTCCGATTTTTTGGGTGTGGTCCCTCAGGGTCCGATTTTGTGGGTGGAGCCCCTCAGGGTCCGATTTTGTGGCCGGGGCACCTCAGGGTCCAATTTTGTGGGTGGGGCCCCTCAGGGCCTGATTTTGTGGCCGGGGCTCCTCAGGGTCCGATTTTGTGGTTGGGGCCCTCAGGGTCTGATTTTGTGGGTGGGGCCACTCTGGGTCCGATTTGGTGGGTGGGGACACTCTGGGTCCATTTTGTTGGGCGGGGTTACTCAGGGTCCGATTTGGTGGGCGGGGCCCCTCAGGGTCCGATTTGGTGGGCGGGGCCCCTCAGGGTTCGATTTGGCGGGCGGGTCCCCTCAGGGTCCGATTTGGTGGGCGGGGCCCGTCAGGGTCCGATTTTGTGGGCTGGGCCCCTCAGGGTCCGATTTTGTGGCCGGGGCCTCTCAGGGTCCGACTTTGTGTCCGGGGCCCCTCAGAGTCCGATTTTGTGGTTGGGGCCCCTCAGGGTCCGATTTTGTGGTTGGGGCCCCTCAGGGTCCGATTTTGTGGCCGGGGCCCCTCAGGGTCTGATTTTGTGACTGGGGCCCCTCAGGGTCCGATTTTGTGGCCGAGGCCCCTCAGGGTCCGATTTTGTTGGGGCCCCTCAGGGTCTGTTTTTGTGGCAGGGGCGCCTCAGGGTCTGATTTTGTGGGTGGGGCCCCTTAGGGTCTGATTTTGTGGGCGGAACCCCTCTGGGTCCAATTTGGTGGGCGGGACCACTCTGGGTCCAATTTGGTGCGTGGGACCACTCTGGGTAAGATTTGGAGGCTGGGGTCGCTCAGCCTTCAATTTGGAGGCAGGGGTCGATGAGCTTCCGATTTGGAGGCCGATGTCAAAGAGCCTCCGATTTGGAAGCCGGGGTCGATGAGCTTCCGATTTGGAGGCCAGGGTCGATGAGCCTCCGATTTGGAGGCCGGGGTCGATGAGCCTCCGATTTGGAGGCCGGGGTCATTGAGCCTCCGATTTGGAGGCCGGGGTCATTGAGCCTCCGATTTGGAGGCCGGGGTCGATGCGCCTCCGATTTGGAGGCCGGGGTCGATGAGCCTCCGATCTGGAGGCCAGGGTTGCTCAGCCCCCGATTTGGAGGCCGGGGTCACTCAGCCTCCGATTTGGACCCCAGGGTCAATCAGCCTCCGATTTGGAGGGCGGGGTCGATCAGCCTTCAATTTGGAGGCCGGGGTGGCTCAGCCTCCGATTTGGAGGCCGGGGTGGCTCAGCCTCCGATTTGGAGGCCGGGGTGGCTCAACCTCCGATTTGGAGGCCGGAGTGGCTCAGCCTCCGATTTGGAGGCCGGGGTGGCTCAGCCTCTGATTTGGAGGCCGGGGTGGCTCAGCCTCCGATTTGGTGGCCAGGGTGGCTCAGCCTCCGATTTGGAGGTTGGGGTGGCTCAGCCTCCTATTTGAAGGCCGGGGTGGCTCAGCCTCCTATTTGAAGGCCGGGGTGGCTCAGCCTCCGATTTGGAGGCTGGGGTGGCTCAGCCTCCTATTTGGTGGCCGGAGTGGCTCAGCCTCCGATTTGGAGGCCGGGGTGGCTCAGCCTTCGATTTGGAGGCCGGGATCGATCAGCCTCCGATTTGGAGGCCGGGGTCGATCAGCCTCCGATTTGGAGGCCGGGGTCGATCAGCGTCCGATTTGGAGGCCGGGGTGGCTCAGCCTCCGATTTGGAGCCTGGGGTCACTCAGCTTTCGATTTGGTGTGTCGGCCCTTTAAGACTCATTTCCGTGCGCCGTCCCTTTAACAATCACTTTGGCGCGTCGGCCCTTTAAGAGCTAGTTTGGCTCACTGGGCTTCTTCTAAATCAACTTTGGCGGACATTCTCTCTCAGGGGCATGTGTCATGTGATGAAGCTAGATTTGCATTAGTGCTGTGGGTTTCGCTTTAAGAGCTGATATTATGTGTCAGAAGCTCTGTCCTGGGGATCAAGTGAAGTTTGTAGGCGTTGGCATAGTAACTGGGTGTGCCTGCGCATATCAATGAGCTTAACTGCCATTTCAATCACCTCAGGGCACGTTTTGCCATTTACCATTGAAAAGCATTGAGACAGTGCATTCCAATCGACACGAAAAATACTTAGCACACCTCTCATGGACGCTGGCTTCGAAACGACACCTCAACGGAGTCTGTGCGTGAAGCGGTTCGGGCCGCATTAATTGCGGAAATCAACTTAATAATAATAATAATAAGAAGAAGAATAAGTTAGCAGCGTTCGGATTACAATATAGTGGTTTTTTCAAACCACTATAACTAGATGTGTATTTCCTAAAGGAAGTACAGATAGTGGTTTGCCCGCGCTGCCCCTTTAAGAGAGACTTGCCTGCTGCCCCTGCAAGACTTTCAACTCAGGATCCGTTTTAACTGTGGGTGCCTCTCAGGGGCCATTTTGGCCTGTGGGGCCCCTCAGGGTCTGATTTGGTGGGTGGGTCCCCTCTGGATCCGATTTGGTGACCTGGGCTCCTCAGGGCTTGAATTGGTGGATGGGATCCTTCAGAGTTCGATTTTGTGGCCGGGGCTTCTCAGGGTCCGATTTTGTGGGTGGGGCCCCTTAGGGTCTGATTTTGTGGACGGATCCCCTCTGGGTCCAATTTGGTGGGCGGGGTCAATCAGCCACCGATTTGGAGCCGGGGGTCACTCAGCTTTCAATTTGGCGCGCCGACCCTTTAAGACTCATTTAGGTGCATCGGCCCTTTAAGAATTACTTTGTTGTGTCGGCCCTTTAAGAGCCAGTTTGGCGCACTGGGCTTCTAAATCCACTTTGGCGCACATTCTCTCTCAGGGGCATGCGTCATGTGATGAAGCTAGATTTGCATTTGTGCTTTGGGTTTCACTTTAAGAGCTGATAATATCTGGCAGAAACTGTGTCCTGGTGGGGTCATGTAAAGTTCGTAGGCGTTGGCATAGTAACTGGGTGTGCCTGCGCATATCAATGAGCTGAACTGCCATTTGAATCGCCTCACGACTGCCCAATGTATTCCTATGGCAAAATTTTCCCATTGAAATGCATTGAGGAAATGCATTCCAATGACGGGAAAAAAAATTTTCAAACGCAAATTGCGCAAAAAATACAAATCTAATCAACACGAAAAATACTTAGCACACCACTCGTGGACGCTGGCTTTGAAACGACGCCTCAACGGAGTCTGTGCATGTAGCTGTTCGGGCCGCATTAATTGCGGAAATCAACTGAATAATAATAATACTAGATGTGTATTTCCTGAAGGAAGTACAGATAGTGGTTTGAAATTATACCCGGCTGCCCCTTTAAGAGAGACTTGCCTGCTGCCCCTGCAAGACTTTCAACTCAGGATCCGTTTTAACTGTGGGTGACTCTCAGGGGCCACTTTGGCCTCAGGGTCTGATTTGGTGGGTGGGGCTCCTCAGGATCTGATTCCTTGGCCTGGGCTCCTCAGGGCTTGAATTGTTGGCTGGGATCCCTCAGGCTCCTATTTTGTGGGTGTGGCCCCTCAGGGTCCGATTTTGTGGGTGTGGCCCCTCAGGGTCAGATTTTGTGGGTGTGGCCCCTCAGGGTCCGATTTTGTGGGTGGGGCCACTCAGGGTCCGATTTTGTGAGTGGGGCCCCTCAGGGTCCGATTTTGTGGTTGGGGCCCCTCAGGGTCCGATTTTGTGGTTGGGGCCCCTCAGGGTCCGATTTTGTGGGTGGGGCCCCTTAGGGCCTGATTTGGTGGGCGGGACCACTCTGGGTCCGATTTGGTGGGCGGAACCACTCTGGGTCCAATTTGGTGGGCAGGACCTCTCAGGGTCCGATTTGGTGGGCGGGGCCACACTGGGTCCGATTTAGTGGGCGGGGCCCCACTGGGTCCGATTTGGTGGCCGGGGCCCCTCAGGGTCCGGTTTGGTGGGCAGGGCCTCTCTGGGTTTGATTTGGTGGGTGGGGTCACTCTGGGTACGATTTGGAGGCTGGGTTCGCTCAGCCTCCGTTTTGGGGGCCGGGGTCGATGAGCTTCCGATTTGGAGGCCGAGGTCGTCGAGCTCCTGATTTGGAGGCCGGGGTCATCGAGCCTCCGATTTGGAGGCTGGGGTCGTTCAGCCTCCGATTTGGAGGCCGGGGTGGCTCAGCCCCCGATTTGGAGGCCAGGGTCGCTCAGCCTCCGATTTGGACCCCAGGGACGATCAGCTTCCGATTTGGAGGACGGTTTGGCTCAGCCTCCGATTTGGAGGCCAGGGTGACTCAGCCTCCAATTTGGGGGCCGGGTTGGCTCAGCCTCCGATTTGGAGGCCGGGGTGGCTCAGCCTCCGATTTGGAGGCCGGGGTGGCTCAGCCTCCGATTTGGAGCCTGGGGTGGCTAAGCCTCCGATTTGGAGCCTGGGGTCACTCAGCTTTCGATTTGGCGTGTCGGCGCTTTAAGACTCATTTCGGTGCGCCGGCCCTTTAACAATCACTTTGGCGCGTCGGCCCTTTAAGAGCTAGTTTGGCTCACTGGGCTTCTTCTAAATCAACTTTGGCGGACATTCTCTCTCAGGGGCATGTGTCATGTGATGAAGCTAGATTTGCATTTGTGCTGTGGGTTTCGCTTTAAGAGCTGATATTATGTGGCAGAAGCTTTGTCCTTGGGGCGTCATGTGACGTTCGTAGGCGTTGGCATAGTTACTGGGTGTGCCGGCGCATATCAATGAGCTTAACTGCTATTTGAATTGCCTCACGACTGCCCCATGTTTTCCCTATGGCAAAATTTTCCAATTGAAATGCATTGAGACAGTGCATTCCAATGACAGGAAAATGTTTTTTCAAACTCAAATTACGCAAAAAACTATAAATCTGATCGACATGAAAAATACTTAGCACACCTCTCATGGACGCTGGCTTCGAAACAACACCTCAGTGTGTAGCGGTTCGGGCCGCATTAATTGCGGAAATCAACTGAATAGTAATACTAGATGTGTATTTCCTGAAGGAAGTACAGATAGTGGTTTGAAATGGTGCCCGGGCTGCCCCTTTAAGAGAGACTTGCCTGCTGCCCCTGCAAGACTTTCAGCTCAGGATCCGTTTTAAGTGTGGGTGCCTCTCAGAGGCCACTTTGGCCTCAGGGTCTGATTTGGTGGGTGGGGCCCCTCAGGATCCGATTTGGTGGCCTGGGCTCCTCAGGGTTTTTATTGGTTTCCGGGATGCCTCAGGGTCCGATTTTGTGGGTGGGACCCTTATGGTCCGATTTTGTGCGTGGGGCCTCTCAGGGTCCGTTTTGTGGCCGGGGCCCCTCAGGGTCCAATTTTGTGGGTGGGGCCCCTCAGGGTCCGATTTTGCGGGTGGGGCCCCTCAGGGTCCGATTCTGTGGCCTGGGCCCCTCAGGGTCCGATTTTGTGGCCGGGGCCCCTCAGGGTCCGATTTTGTGGCCGGGGACCCTTAGGGTCCAATTTGGTGGGTGGGGCCCCTCAGGGTCCGATTTTGTGGCCGGGGCCCCTCAGGGTCCGATTTTGTGGCCGGGGCCCCTCAGGGTCCGATTTTGTGGCCGGGGCCCCTCAAGGTCCGATTTTGTGACCGGGGCCCCTCAGGGCCCGATTTTGTGGCCGGGGCCCCTCAAGGTCCGATTTTGCGGGTGGGGCCCCTCAGGGTACGATTTTGCGTGTGGGGCCCCTCAGGGTACGATTTTGCGGCTGGGGCCCCTCAGGGTCTGATTTTGTGGGTGGGGCCCCTCAGGGTCCGATTTTGTGACCGGGGCCCCTCAGGGTCCGATTTTGTGGTTGGGGCCCCTCAGGGTCCGATTTTGTGGCCGGGGCCCCTCAGGGTCAGGATTTGTGGGTGGGGCCCCTCAGGGTCTGATTTTGTGGGTGAGGCCCCTCAGGGTCCGATTTTGTGACCGGGGCACCTCAGGGTCTGATTTTGTGGTTGGGGCCCCTCAGGGTCCTATTTTGTGACTGGGGCCACTCTAGGTTCGATTTTGTGGCCGGGGTCTCTCAGGGTCTGATTTTGTGGTTGGGGCCCCTCAGGGTCTGATTTTGTGGCCGGGCCCACTCAGGGTCCGATTTTGTGGGTGGGGCCCCTTAGGGTCTGGTTTTGTGGGCGGGGCCCCTCTGGGTCCGATTTGGTGGGCGGGGCCACTCTGGTCCTGATTTGGTGGGCGGGGCCACTCTGGGTCTGATTTGGTGGGCAGGGCTCCTCAGGGTCCGATTTGGTGGACGAGACCCCTCAGGATCCGATTTGGTGGGCTGTGCCACTCTGGGTCTGACTTTTTGAGCGGGGCCACACTGGGTCCGATTTGGAGGCCAGGGTGGCTCAGCCTCCGATTTGGAGGCTGGGGTGGTTCAGCCTCCTATTTGGAGGCTGGGGTGGCTCAGCCTCCGATTTGGAGGCCGGGGTCACTCAGCTTTCGATTTGGCGCGCCGGCCCTTTAAGACTCATTTCGGTGCGCCGGCCCTTTAACAATCACTTTGGCGCTTCGGCCCTTTAAGAGCTAGTTTGGCTCACTGGGCTTCTTCTAAATCAACTTTGGCGGACATTCTCTCTCAGGGGCATGTGTCATGTGATGAAGCTAGAATTGCATTAGTGCTGTGGGTTTCGCTTTAAGAGCTGATATTATGTGGCAGAAGCTCTGTCCTTGGGGCGTCATGTGACGTTCGTAGGCGTTGGCATAGTAACTGGGTCTGCCTGCGCATATCAATGAGCTTAACTGCTATTTCAATCGCCTCAGGGCACGTTTTGCCATTTCCCATTGAAAAGCATTGGAGACAGTGCATTCCAATGACGGGAAAAAAAATTTTCAAACGCAAATTGCGCAAAAACTACAAATCCGATCGACAAGAAAAATACTTAGCACACCTTTCGTGGACGCTGGCTTCGAAACGACACCTCAACGGAGTCTGTGCGTGTAGCGGTTCGTGCTGTATTAATTGCGGAAATCAACTTAATAAGAAGAAGAAGAAGAAGAAGTTAGCAGCGTTCGGATTACAATATAGTGGTTTTTTCAAACCACTATAACTAGATGTGTATTTCCTAAAGGAAGTACAGATAGTGGTTTGAAATGGTGCCCGGGCTGCCCCTTTAAGAGAGACTTGCCTGCTGACCCTGCAAGACTTTCAACTCAGGATCCGTTTTAACTGTGAGTGCATCTCAGGGGTCACTTTGGCCTCAGGGTCTGATTTGGTGGGTGGGGCCCCTCAGGATCTGATTCCTTGGCCTGGGCTCCTCAGGGCTTGAATTGTTGGCGGGGATCCCTCAGGCTCCGATTTTGTGTGTGTGGCCCCTCAGGGTCCGATTTTGTGGGTGGGGCCCCTCAGGGTCCGAGTTTGAGAGTGGGGCCCCTCAGGGTCCGATTTTGTGGCCGGGGCCACTCAGGGTCCGATTTTGTGGCCGGATCCCCTCAGGGTCCGATTTGGTGGGTGGGGCCACTCTGGGTCAGATTTGGTGGGTGGGGCCACTCTGGGTCTGTTTTGTTGGGCGGGGCCACTCTGGGTCCGATTTGGAGGGCGGGGTGGCTCAGCCTCCATTTTGTAGGCCAGGGTCGATCAGCCTCCGATTTGGAGCCTGGGGTCACTCAGCTTTCGATTTGACGCACCGGCCCTTTAAGACTCATTTCGGTGCGCCGGCCCTTTAAGAATCACTTAGGCGCGTCGGCCCTTTAAGAGCCATTTTGGCGCACTGGGCATCTAAATCCACTTTGGCGCACATTATCTTTCAGGGGCATGCGTCATGTTATGAAGCTAGATTTGCATTTGTGCTTTGGGTTTCGCTTTAAGAGCTGATATTATCTGGCAGAAACTGTGTCCTGCTGGGGTCATGTAAAGTTCGTATTCGTTGGCATAGTAACTGGGTGTGCCTGCGCCAGGGCCAGCTCCAGGTTTTTGAGGGCACCGGGTGAAAAAGTCTCAGTGGGCCCCCCTTAACACATACCACGACTCATGCCGTGTGACATCCGTGGTGACGGCCAAAAACGGACTTGTCTCCGTGTGGATCACACGGACACGCATATGATCCACACGGACACTCGCTCTGTGGCAAAACACGTTCACGTGAAGGAGGCTACTGATTAGTAGTGTACGCATGAAAGAAAGAAGAGAGAGAAAGAACAGATAGAGAACAGAAAGAAAGAAAAAGGGGAAATAAAGAACAGAGAAAGAAAGAGAGAAAGAATGGAAGGAAGAACAGAGAGAGAAAGATACAGAGAGCGAGAGAAAGAAAGAAAGAACATAGAAATAACGAACAGAGAGAGAAAGAAAGAAAATAAAGAACAGAGAGAAAGAAAAAAGAAAGAAAAAGAACAAAGAGAAAGAAAGAGTGGACAGAAAAAAAGAACAGAGAGAGAGAAAGAAAGAAAGAAAGAGGGGAAAAAAGAACAGAGAGGGAGAGAGAAAAAAGAGGGGAAAGAGAGAACGGAGAGAGAAAGAACAGAGAGAGAAAAAGAGTCGACAGAAAAAAAGAACAGGGAGAGAGAGAAAAAGGAGGGGAAAGAAAGAAAGAACAGAGAGGTAGAGAGAAAAAGAAAGAGGGGAAAGAAAGAACAGAGAGAGAAAGAAAGAGGAAAGAGAGAACAGATAGAGAGAGAGAGAGAAAGAACAGAGAAAGAGAAAAAAAAGATTAGAGAGAAAGAACAGAGAGAAAGAAACAGAGAAAGAAAAATTCTATAAAGATACCATAGCAGCCCAGCTCCCATTGTAGTGCCCACCTGAGCCTCCCGGTGCAGGACATATCATGATCCGCTCACATGGCTGACATCCCCGATTCCAAGGCGATCCTGCTATCCGCGCTGTTGGAGGACACGGTGATGGATCTGAAGCATTCCCTGAAGTCCCTCCATGGTTCCATCACAATCTCCTACTGAAATTACCTAATTTCTGGTCAGCTTCCAGCACGTCACTTCCGGTAGAACGTTACGTGCAAGTTTTAAATTGCTCCTTGGGGCTCCGCTATGTACTCCTGTGTCCCGCGGGGAAAGTATGCTCCCGGCTGGGGCAGTCTCTCTCTCAAAATCAGGACTGTCTCGCTGGATCCGGGACGGTTGGGACTCGGGAGGTATAAATGCTCCCCACCATACACCTCGTACACACACACGGCTCCGCTCCATAAACACATGGCTCAGCTCCGTACACACAGGGCTCCGTTCTGTACATCTCATACACACACGGCTCTGCTCCATACACCTCGTACACACACGGCTTCACTCTGTACACCTCGTACACACACGGCTCTGCTCCGTACACCTCGTACACACGGCTCTACTCCAAACACCTCGAACACACACGGCTTCACTCTGTACACCTCGAACACACACAGCTTCACTCTGTACACCTCGTACACACATGGCTCTGCTCCGTACACCTCGTACACACACGGCTCTGCTCCGTACACCTTGTAAAACCCCTCCTCCTGACCCCACACAAGTACACACACGGCTCTGCTACATCCACCTTGTAAACCCCTCCTGACCCCACACAAGTACACACACGGCTCTGTTACATCCACCTTGTAAACCCCTCCTGACCCCACACAAGTACACACACGGCTCTGCTACATCCACCTTGTAAACCCCTCCTGACCCACACAAGTACACACATGGCTCAGCTACATCCACCTTGTAAAACCCCTCCTGACCCCACACAAATACACACACGGCTCTGCTACATCCACCTTGTAAACCCCTCCTGACCCCACACAAGTACACACACGGCTCTGCTACATCCACCTTGTAAACCCCTCCTGACCCCACACAAGTACACACACGGCTCTGCTACATCCACCTTGTAAACCCCTCCTGACCCCACACAAGTACACACACGGCTCAGCTACATCCACCTTGCAAAATACCTCCTGACCCACACAAGTACACACATGGCTCAGCTACATCCACCTTGTAAAACCCCTCCTGACCCCACACAAATACACACACGGCTCTGCTATATCCACCTTGTAAACCCCTCCTGACCCCACACAAGTACACACACAGCTCTGCTACATCCACCTTGTAAACCCCTCCTGACCCTACACAAGTACACACACGGCTCTGCTACATCCACCTTGTAAACCCCTCCTGACCCCACACAAGTACACACACGGCTCTGCTACATCCACCTTGTAAAATACCTCCTGACCCCACACAAGAACAAACACGGCTCTGCTACATCCACCTTGTAAAACACCTCCTGACCCACACAAGTACACACATGGCTCAGCTACATCCACCTTGTAAAACCCCTCCTGACCCCACACAAATACACACACGGCTCTGCTACATCCACTTTGTAAACCCCTCCTGACCCCACACAAGTACACACACGGCTCGGCTACATCCACCTTGTAAACCCCTCCTGACCCCACACAAGTACACACACGGCTCTGCTACATCCACCTTGTAAAATACCTCCTGACCCCACACAAGAACACACACGGCTCTGCTACATCCACCTTTAAAAACCCCTCCTGACCCCACACAAAGTACACACACGGCTCTGCTACATCCACCTTGTAAAACACCTCCTGACCCCACAGAAGTACACACACGGCTCTGTTAAATCCACCTTGTAAAACACCTCCTGACCCACACAAGTACACACACGGCTCTGTTACATCCACCTTGTAAACCTCTCCTGACCCCACACAAGTACACACACGTCTCTATTACATCCACCTTGTAAACCCCTCCTGACCCCACACAAGTACACACACGGCTTTGTTACATCCACCTTGTAAAACACCTCCTGACCCACACAAGTACACACATGGCTCAGCTACATCCACCTTGTAAAACCCCTCCTGACCCCACACAAAGTACACACACGGCTCTGCTACATCCACCTTGTAAACCCCTCCTGACCCCACACAAGTACACACACGGCTCTGCTACATCCACCTTTAAAAACCCCTCCTGACCCCACACAAAGTGCACACACGGCTTTGCTACATCCAC